>NC_077229.1:107946670-108246670 GCF_027887165.1 Monodelphis domestica
CCAACCCCTCCATTTTATAAAGGAAGAAACTGAAGTTGAAGAATCTAAGGAATGAGACATAAGATGAGGGTGTTTTCATAAAGGACATAGAGAGGAAATTGAGAGGGGGCAAACTCAGGACCACAACAAAGGGAGGCAGTGTCTCAAACTCTCAACTTAGAATCAAGAGAGACTGAATTAGCACATCACTTCCCCATAATGAGCCTCAGTTTTCCTTTGTCTAAATGGGGATAGAAATGCCTATACTACCTACATCATTGGATTTCTATGATGTTGGTGTTCTGTTATCCTCTAAGCACTTTCAGAATAGAAAGTGAAGCTATTAATAGAGACACAAGAGACAAATCAGATCTATACTGGTTACAACTTTGGCTATGGTCTTCCCTGCTTTGACTATTTTTTTTTTTTTGATACTGGGTACTTCCTCTCCTTTTTCCTCACTTTCTCTCTTCCTTTCCCCCATTAGTACCTTTCTTCCTTCTTCCTTCCTTCCACTAATGCAGGGAGTTCTTAACCTACATCCCATAGATAGATTTGAGGAAGTTTGTGAACTTGGATGGGGAGAAAATTACATTTGATTCCAATACAATTTGGTTTCTTTGTAATCCCATATGTTTTATTTTATGCCTTTAAAACATTATTCTGAGAAATTATCCATGGAAATCTATTGATTGCCAAAGGAGATTTGAGAACTCCTGTTCTAATGCCTCCTGACTCAAGGCAATAAAATTGAGATTCTTCTTGCCATTTGATTTAGAAAGGATTATTCAAATATTAAATCCAATCCCCTCCCAACATCCTTATTGATAACATTAATTGGAATTTTGATATATACTCTTCCTGTGTGTGTGTGTGTGTGTGTGTGTGTTTGTAGCTTACTGATTCAATTCTCTAGTCAGACTGCAAGAAACTGAAGAAAAGCTTGACCAGGGACTCTCCTTGGCCCCAGATGGAGAGCTAAGCTCTGTCCCTGAATGATTGCCCACTGAGTGATTTCTTTTCAGAAGGAGATGTGCCCTTGACCAGACTGAATCATACCCCTGACTCCACTCACATCCAGAACCCTAATCCCAGTCTTGAGTTTCAACCTGACTGTTTTCCTCTTCTCTATGGTTTACTTTCCCAAATGTGTCTTTATTCCCCTCCTTCACATTTCTTCTCTCTGTCCCCTCCCCCTCTGCATTCTGCCTACCCATCGCTGATTCAGCACCACCTGGTTGAGTCCCATTCCTCCCTGGATGACTCTCTCGTGATCTGCACAGATGTTTCCATTTGGATGCCCACAACTTTCCCATTCCTCACTCCCTGAGGCCATAAGGGTTTCCTTCACCTGATTCCTCCCAGAAGGTCCTATTTTATCCCATCAAGGTACTGTTTCCTAGTCTGACAGCTCCTCAACCTCCACCCCAAATCCATACTACACCTATCCTTCTTTCCTTCCTTCCTTTCTTCCTTTCTTGTTCTAAGGCAGAAGGAGTGGTAAGGGCTAGGGAATGAGGGTTACATAGCTAGGAAGTGACTGAGGATAGATTTGAACCCAGGACCTTCTGTCCCTGGGCCTGGCTCTCAATCCACTGAGCCACCCAGCTTCCCCCTCAAGATCCATTTCTTCAAGAAAGTCTTTGACTGTTTAAACACAAAAATGACTCCCTCTTGTGAATTCCTAGGTACATATTAGACACAGAATTTTCTCTGCTTTTCACAGATCCTAGTACAGAAATGAGCATCTAGGCAAGTCACTTAAAGCTTGACATATAAGGGACATCTTGACTTGTTGAAAAAGAGCAATTAGATTCAGTCAGAAATCTGGGTTCTAGACCTGCCTCTGATCTTCTGAGATAGGTAGATGTGTGTGAAAAAATTCCTCATCTCTTTTGAGCCTCAGTTCCTTAAAGTTTGTAAGAGAGTGCCTCAAAGTTCCTCCTAATTTTGGGGATGACTGTATTTGAATATGAAAGAACCCGGAATGTGGCTGGGCTGGAAGAGGTGAGAGGAAAATGACCTTGACCCAGGAGCTTAGTATCCTCTCTGAGTCTTTCCCCCCCCTACTCATCAACAAGAAAGGATGGAAAAGATTTAAGGTCTGAAAACTGGGGAAACCTCAGACCTTAGAGTTAGGGAGTCATTACTGGACAATCAGGAGGTTTGGGCACAAAGTCCAACCTTCAGAAGTTAAAATGGGAGTTATTTGGAATGCTCAGCATAAGCAAGTAAGTAAGGTTAAGTACCTAGACTCAGGAGATCAGTTTAATGGAAAAGGCTAAGCCTGAGGGGCTTGTTAGCTAACTAGAAGGACCCTTTTTCTTGTTCTAAAGGCTTCTGGGGATGCTGGGAAGCTTCTCATTAATAGAAACTACTCAGAGCTGGAATGAGTTAGTCCCATTTTATAACCAAGGAACCCGTGCTTCAGACCAGTCAACTCACCAAGGACACCAGATGGTAAGGAGAGGAGCTGGATTAGAATCGAGATTCCAGCATCTACTATCTAGAATCTAATAAATATAGCGTGCTTTTCCCTATACCACACTGCCTCCATGTTCTTAGCCAGTTAAACAATGAGAAACAAGAGGGAGATCTGATTCCTTACACTTGTAAGGAATTGTAAAGAATTACAAGCTTTTTAACTTTTTCAAAGCATTTACACATAAACTATCTCACTTGATCCTCACAGCAGTCCTGGGAGGTAGATAAATCAGAGATTATTGATTTTCTATGACAGATGAGAGAATTGAGGTCGAGGAAAGGGAAAGAAATTGCCCAAAGCCACAACCTACATCAGTGGCAGTGCCAGGATTAGAACCCCAGTTTCCTGATTCTCATGCCAAGTTTATTGTGCCATAGAAACCCTTCATATTCCTGAGGGCTTTTATCATCATCGTTTTCCTCATCCAGCTAAACATGCTCAAATCTAACAACCTCTCCCCATAGACCTCCTCAGCCAGACCAGAGATGTTACAAGCTATGAAGGAAAAAATGCTATAGATCCTTGTTGATATATCCTCAAAGTTATTTGTTTTACACTCTCTTATTGGCAGGGTTGTATACACAGACTAAGTCAAGTGTCTAGCACATCATTAGGAACAAAGTGGGAATTTGTCTCAAAATAACTTGTAGTAATTGGCAATAGTAATAAAGATGTCGAGAATGGCAGTCATGGAGTTGTTGTTGGTGCTAGTGCTGCCAGTGTTGGGGAAAATGGCAGTGATGATGATGGTGTTAGTGGGTATGATTGTTCAGGTACTGATTGAAGGAAATAGACTCAAGAGTCTTTCTAATTTTGCTGTTCCATGACTCTCAGTCAGATCATAACCAAAATACTATGTTCCATTTTAGTAAGGATGTTCACAAATTTGACTTCATCATGAAAAGGATAGCTAGACCAGTATGAGAGTCATTAGAAGATCAGTCAAAGGAAATAGTAATGTTTAGGCTGGAGAGAGTATCTGGCCTTCAAGAATGAAAAAGGCTATAACTTTGAAGAAAGGAAAGGAAGGAAATGAACATTTATTGCTTTGTTGTTGTTGTCGTCATCATATCCAACTCTTCATAACCCATTTGGGGTTTTCTTGGCAAAGATGTTGAAGCTGTCTGCCATTTTCTTCTAGAGCTCATTTTACTGATGAGGAAACTGAGGCAAAGAGAGCTAAGTGAGTTGCTCAGGGTCACACAGTAAGTGTCTGAGGCTGGATTTGAACTCGAAAAGAAAAGTCTTCCTGACTGCAGGACCAGTTCTCTATCCATTGAATGACCTGGCTGCCCTATTTATTAAGTACCTCCTATGTATCAGGCACAAACATCTCACTGGATCTTTACAATAATTATGATAAATTATGATAAAAGACAGATTAGACTTTCTGCTTGACATCATAAAGTAGAATATGAACTATTCAAAATCTGAACAGAAGCAGATTGAGGTTCAATGAAAGATAGCACTTCCTAAGAGTAGAGCTATCCCAAAGGAAAGGGCTACCTTGGCAGGGAGTGGTTTTAAACCACTGAAGGTTTTAAAGAATAGCAGGATCACAAAATAGTATACATGTCAGGCCTTTGGGAAGGGAAAGATTTTAAAACCAAGCAAGACTTAGAAAGAGTTACAAAATGTAAAATAAATTATTTTGACTACATCAAATTAAAAAGTTTCTGTACAAACAAAACCAATGTAACTAAAATTAGAAGGAAAGCAACAAATTGGCAAACAATCTTCATAAAAACCTCTGACAAAGGTTTAATTACTCAAATTTACAAAGAGCTAAATCAATTGTACAAAAAATCAAGCTATTCTCCAATTGATAAATGGGCAAGGGACATGAACAGGCAGTTCTCAGCCAAAGAAATCAAAACCATTAATAAGCACATGAAAAAGTGCTCTACATCTCTTATAATCAGAGAGATGCAAATCAAAACAACTCTGAGGTATCACCTCACACCTAGCAGATTGGCTAACATAACAACTATAGAAAGTAATGAATGCTGGAGGGGATGTGGCAAAGTGGGGACACTAATTCATTGCTGGTGGAGTTGTGAATTGATCCAGCCATTCTGGAGGGCAATTTGGAACTATGCCCAAAGGGTGATAAAAGAATGTCTGCCCTTTGATCCAGCCATAGCACTGCTGGGTTTGTACCCCAAAGAGATAATAAGGAAAAAGACTTGTACAAAAATATTCATAGCTGCGCTCTTTGTGGTGGCCAAAAACTGGAAAACGAGGGGATGCCCATCAATTGGGGAATGGCTGAACAAATTGTGGTATATGTTGGTGATGGAATATTATTGTGCAAAGAGGAATAATAAAGTGGAGGAATTCCATGGAGACTGGAACGACCTCCAGGAAGTGATGCAGAGTGAAAGGAGCAGAGCCAGGAAAACATTGTACACAGAGACTGATACATTGTGGTACAATAGAAGGTGATGGACTTCTCCATTAGTGGCAATGCAGTGTCCCTGAACAATCTGCAGGGATCTAAAAAACACTATCCACAAGCAGAGGATAAACTGTGGGAGTAAAAACACCAATGAAAAGAAACTGCTTGACTACAGGGGTGGAGGGAATATGACTGAGGAGAGACTCTGAATGAAAACTCTAATGCAAATACCAACAACATGGAAATGGGTTTGAATCAAGAACACATGTGGAACCCAATGGAATCGCGTGTGGGCTATGGGAGAGGTGGTGGGAGGGGGGAAGGGAAGAAAAGAAAATTATCTTTGTTTCCAATGAACAATGTTTGGAAATGACCAAATAAAAATTAAAAAAAAAAACTAGGGGTAGTCTGGGTCTAAGAAAAAAAATAAGGTGTCAGTTATGTAATAAATAGTTTATTATTAAAAAAAATAAAAGTATGGCCCACCTTCCAAAGGCTTGCTGGGTGTGGGCAGTCCTTTATGTTTTATGTTTTAAGAGAGTTCTGATTATTTTTTAGTCCATTAGGATCCAGTTATCAATAAAAAATAACAAAGATCTTAATTCAAATAGTCACAGTGCTTCTTAGTTTTATTATCATAATTCATTGTGTTGATAATCTAAATTAAACACATTTAGTAATACCTGAAAAAAAAAAGAATAGCAGGATCATTACTTGTCTGGTTTAATATAAGGGGAACTCTTATTCAATTATTTCTTGAACTTGGTGACTTTTGAAGTCAGTCAGTCAACAAACATTCATCAAGTGCTTACTATGTTCTAGGCACTGTGCTAAAATCTGGGAATATGTATAATTAGAATCTGTTACCCTAAAAACTAAAATCTCCAGCAAAACTACGATCCCCAGAACCCCACTCACTTCCTGTCATTGTGCTATAGACAGGATATAAATTGGGCGGAGTTCCATCTCTCACTCTCTTTCCTTCCTGTTGAGGCTTTGATGGAGCAAGGATTTTTGAGCAGGTAGAAAATTTAGTCTCATGGTTCTATTTTGTCAGATAATGAAGTTAAAAAAAAATAACACTTGAAATATCAAACATGTATTTAAATCTTACAATACCAAGACCAAGATGATATAGTTTCTGCCCTGAAGGAACTTATATTCCTTTGGGAAAATAGCATGCAAATAAATATGTAGGGAAGAAGCATTTATTAAGTGAATACTATGGGACAGGCACTGTGCTAAGAACTTTACAAATATCATCTCATTTTATCTTCACAACAGCTATTATTATTCCCATTTTATAGTTGAGGAAACTGAGGCAGGCAGAGGTTAAAATTTGCCAGAATCACAGAGCTACTAAGTGTCCAGGGTCAGATTTGAACTGGTCTTCTAGATATTTATATATACACACAAAATAAATACAAGTTAATTTGGGAATCCCTTGTGATTCAAGGTCCTGCTCTGCTTCCCCACTGACTTGGATGTCTGTGGGTAGATCTTTTCATTTCTCTGTACCTCAGTTCCTTTCCCTCTTAAATGGGGAGGATGTAGAAAGATCCCTTCCATCTCAGACATTCTATGAATTTGTGAACTTCTTGGGGAACCAGAGAACTGCCTCTTGCTCATCCAGATCATTGTTGGTTGGAGTACCTATCCAGAAAACTCGAGAATCAAACGATTCCACTGTTCTATTTTTTCCCCATTTCTTTCCCAGGCACCTCCTCCTGCCCTCCCCGCTAATGTGGATGTGGCTCCAGGTTGTAAGCTGTGCTATTTCTAACTTGCAGTTTTCACAGGCTCAAAGGGTGTGAGTGGCGGGTTTTCCTAACACACCCTTAGGGAACAGGTGTTGCAGAGGGAATACAGGTCAGGGAGGGGAAGGTGACAGGTATGGGAGTTTGGTTCCCAGGTTCTCAGAGACCCCAGAATCAGAACAGGTCCAGGGAAATATGCTGAGGTTGGGGAATTAGTCCTCAGTGGCCTCAGCCTCTCCACTCTGTCATTTTGGTGCAATGGGAAAAAAACAAAAACAAAAAAACTTAGTTTAGGAATAAGGAGGTCTGGGTTTTGGCAGCCCCCTTTGCTACTGATTTATTATATGACCTTGGGTAAAACAATTGTACTCCTTGAATTGCAAAATGAGGGACTTGAACTATGTTTCTAAGTTCTCTTCTTGCTCATATGGTTTATGGTCCTCAGTTCTTCTCTCCTCCTGTTATACCTCTTCTCAGATTTTGAGGTAGCTAGGTGGCACAATGGATAGAATGGAATATTTGGAGTCAGAAAGTCCTGGGTTCAAATCTTAACTTAGAAACTTATAAGCTGTGTTTCCCTGTATAGGTCACTGAATCACTACCTCAGTTTTCTCAACTGTAAAGTATGGAGAATAATAGTACTTGTCAGTGTTTGTTGTGAGGATTAAATGAGATACTATTTGTAAAGCCCTCAATACAATTTCTGGCCTATAGTAAGTGTTGGTTATTGTTGTTGTGGGTCATTTATATTGAAGAGTTCGAGGTTGACCAAAGTCTGAGGGAGCTTGGTGACACATGGCATTGGATGAAAAACCATGAAGTAAGGAGGTAGAAAAGGTCTTTTTCTCCCCTCTGAAGCCATGATGACCCCCCCCCCCAGAGCATTTTTTCATTCTAAGAGAAGGGAATTGGAGGTTCATACTAAGTTTAAAGATAGGAGTGTGAAGTAAGTGGCTCAGTGGATGGAGAGCCTGGTCAAGAGATGAGAAATCCTGAGTTCAAATCTGACTTCAGATACTTCCCAGTTGAATGACCTTGGACAAGTCACTTAACATCGAATGCCTACCCTCTACTACTCTTCTGCCTTGTAAATGTTAAATTTATTGTTGGACTGAATTTATTTTTCCTCCCTTTTCTCTTTTTCCTTATTTTATTATTATTTTTCTTTTATTAAAATATTTTATTTTTTCCCTTTTCTCATTTCTATGTACTCAAGGTACATACAATCAATATTAATTTTTATTGTACAATAATATTAGTTTAAATATACATACTTGCTATATTATTAATACATACCCAAACAGCTTTAAACTATGGGAACCTGCCATTTATTGATAATTGTTGTGGGACTATGATTTATGTTTGTGTCTGATTCTAGGAATGGGATCAAAAAAGGAGCACAGAGATAACCTGGCTAATGCCAAAAGAGCTCACAGGTCTAAAAATCAAAAACCAATCCAGGTAGGATTGATGCACTTCTAAGCCAATACTAAGGACTTGAACCTAGTGTGAGACTCGGGGTTGCGACACTTGACATACGTTAAGATGTAGGCCTTCCCTGTATCCACACTCTTTGTGAAAATACTTATAGACAAGTACCAAAGGTTGGCTACCATCCTGGCTCCCTCCATCCCTGAAAATGAAGGTAAAAATCAGACCAGGAAATGACACTTCCCTATAAAAATAAAAATCTTGTCCTTTTGTCTCTCCTATAGTATGGCAACTTCCTGTATCATTGACTGCAAATGGGTAAGTGAAAATTACTGCATTCCATCCTACAGACTTGTGGGATTAGAAATTACTTAACTGGACCCTAATACAGGGGCCTGTGAGAAAATTTATTCTTGCTTTCTCAAAAAATTTTTATACATAGATTTTTGATATTTTGATACTGATTTTGAATTCTTCTTTAATATATATATATGTATGTATATATATATATATGGGGTTTATATTTTTCCCCTTAATTTTTCCCTTTTTTCTTTTGTTTTTTGATTTTGTTTTTATTTTCATTTTTGTTTTTCTTTTGAATTAACTCACACACACCCATAACTAAACCTTGCATCCTCAACTGGACTTGGTGTTTTTTTCAACACTTTCTTCAGGGGGGATTGTATTTTCATAAAATCCAAGATTTACATTTTGTTCGAGATAGATCTTCAGAGAAGAAGCTTGCTAACTGACTGAATCCAGAGAATGAACTGTTTACAGGAAGATATCTAAACATTTTCACTACAGGAAGATCCAGAATGAACCTCAGGGTGCAGTTGATTGAACATTTTTCTTGAATGTACACTCTTATTCCAAAGGGGACTGTCCCCTAATTGGTTTTTGTCAATGTGCCCAGCAAAACATTGGTTTTGCCGTCTCTTTCTCTCTCCTATTTCCCCTAATCTACAACTATTGTAGTTTTCCTCTTGGAGGGTAGAAATTTTGTATGCACTTGCAGTCAGAATTTTTGGGGTGCAGGATGCTTATGTTTAGTGATCAGTTGGGGAGACTAGTCCCCCAATCATCATCAGGGGGGATTGTGATATTTAAATCTCCATCTTGCTTGGTCTAGCGCCCAAATTTGTGCACACCCACGCTACACAGGCTTGTGCTAGTCAATAACAAATCAGAAATAACTAACTGCCCACCTGGGCTGTCCTAAACCAAGCTTGAGCCACCATTGGCACTTGTGAGGCAGAGGAAGTGAGGTAGAGAGCAGCCTCGAGTTCGCTGACTTCCTGTGACAGGGCTAGGCGCAAGTTCGTGCTAGGAGCTTGAGCAGGGAGAAGGCCCGCAGACAGCTTTCCTTCAGATCGGTCACGTGAGTCAAGGGACTGATTCTCTTCTCTACCTTGGCCTTCCAGGCCTAAACTCCCTCTGGCTCTGCCAGAGGTTGAGTTAACCTTTTTCCTTTTCCCCCTCTTTCCTTCTCTCCCTCTCCTTCTTTCTTACTCCCATTGTAATTAAATCTCCATAAAACTCCATACTGACTTGAGTGTTTCATTTTAGGAATTCATAAGTGAATTCCTTGGTGACCTTAAATTAATATTATATCAATCTTTAAAAGTGATTTTAATATCATAATATTTATATCTTCAAGTATATATTTGAAAAGAGATTTTCTAAAGAGTCAAAGGAGCAGCCAGGTAGCACAGTGGATAGAACCCCAGTTTTAAAGTCAGGAGGTTCTGGGTTCAAATTTGACCTCAGATACTTCCTATCTGTGGAATCATAGGCAAGTCATTTAATCCCATTTGCCTTGCCCTTCTTCTGTTGTCTTAGAGCTATTAGTAAATAGAAAGCAAGGTTAAAAATAAGAGTCAAGATAAAAGATATCAAAGGTAGTCAGGTGTGACTGTACCTAGGGAGGTAATGAGCATCCTGTCACTGTAAGCATATAATGAGTGGCTGGATATTAGGGATGCTAGTGGAAGAGATTCTTGCTCAGGTGTGTTGCCTTAATGCTCTTAGAAGTCTTTTCCTATTCTGAAATTTTATGAGTTCATTAGATAGGGATGATAAAGGAGTCACAATTTCTGAGAGCCATACAGAAGATCATTTTGTGAATGAGAAGTTGGACTTCAAGAGGCCTCCATTCCTATGGGATGTCTGAGGGAGACATGCCTCTCAATGGATGCTATGTCACCAAATAGCCTCTAGCTCTTATCTCTTGGAATGGTTGATGGGAACCCCTGATCTCTGACCATAGAGATTTCGTGTCCTCTTACATAAGGTTCAAAATGGCTTTTATAGGGTTTGGGTGTTGCTGACTTTGTAATGTAGAATCAATTGCCAAATTCAATCTTCTCTGCTTAAAATCTCTTATGAGTTTATGCATGATACGGGCCAAATTTCCAAACCCTTCTCAAAGGTACACAATATGGAAAGTCATAAACATATAGAGACAATTACTAGATTTAGAATTAAAATTGGGTTCAAATCTCAGCTTTATTTCCTAGTTCAATTTGGTACAATGACCATTCACCAAATAGCTTTTACACATCAGTTCCTCTATTGGGCTATATATAGTAGTAGTAGTAATATATACATATATATACACATATACACATACACATATATAGAAAGACAGACAGACAGATAGATAGATAGATAGATAGATAGATAGATAGATAGATAGATAGATAGATAGATAAAAAAGAAAGATCCTTTTCCCCCAAGGAACTTACATTCCACCTAAGTGACTATGAACAGGTCACTTTATTTCTTGACTTGTCTCATCAGTAAAATGGGTATTTCCTAAAATAGGACCTCTTCTTCGTTGATCTCATTTTTCTCCATTGTAAAAGGAAAAATGATAATAAGGTCCACTGTAACTCTAAATTAGATGTACTCCAACTCCAGTACAAGCAGGATAAGTAAGGGTCAGAATAGAGACCCAAGCACAGGAATGAAGGATTTTAGAAAGTGGGGGAAGAGATATTCAGAGGAAGGAAATATCCTCATGAAAAGATGAGAAAGTGAAGGGCATAAAAATCTGAGCTCTGATGTGGAAATAGGAAAGTCAGAAGAAGGATAGAGGAGAATCAAGGAGACCCATTCTTTGTGGAAGGAAGAAGAAATGGGAAGTTAATGAAAAGGTGAACAAGGGAAAAAATTAGCATTTGACAAACTCTGAAGTCTATCTCTGGGGCCACAGATGGTCTCAGCAGGAAGGGAAACCTTCTCCGACAGGTTAAACATTGGAATTCAAGTTAGAGCCTCCCTCATATAACCAGCAGGAGAGAGAAATTCAATTATTTTCCCCTTGAAGATCTGGGACAAACCTTCAAGAAGACACCTGTGGAAACACTAAGTCATTAAGGAAATGTACACACTCAATTTAACATTGGGGGAAGTGTAGTTGTGGGCAGAAGTAATAAGGGTGCCCATCTGTCTGGAGAAATCAAACCTTTGGTCAAGTCAAGAAAACTGGCTCATGTTGAAAATGGCTAATTTTTGAGTTGAATGTAACTCCTTTGGTTCAGATATCGCAATGACACCTTCTCTAGTCATGATCTAAGGGCAACAAGTGACTTTTATCTTTCAGTTGTTATATAACCATTAAGGTGGCTTCACAGTTCAGCTATGAAAGTAGAAAGGCAGCAGCTGCTGTCAGCTTCCCTTAGGAGGGTATCAGTTTCCCTCCTCATCTTAGACTAGGGAGAGTTGACTTAAACTATGGAGATCTAGGTTTCTGGGCAGAAGTTTCTAATATCACAGCTGGCTGTGTAACTGAGAATGTGGACAGGAGAGAGATCAAGAAGGCAATAGTGATGTTGGTTTCAATAATGATAAGATCAATGGTAGCAATAGTGATGGTGGTAGCAATCCAAACAATTATGGCAGTGCCCATTAGGTGATATGTGCCTAGGGAGAACCAGCAAGGGACCCAGTCAGTCTTGCCCTGGGGAAGGGATGTATTTGAGAGAAACCATGCCATGTGAATTCTCTGCCCCATCACCTCTCCTCTTGGGGAAGCCAAGATAGCCATCTATGGGAAAGAGTTTGATCTTGGATCCTGATCATGGTGGCCATGTATAAAGGTTGAAAGGTTGGCATAGGTGTGGCAGAAGCTGGCATGTGCCTTCTGGAGGACATAGGACCTCAATTTTCACAACCTACTTTCGTTACAATACCCTTGGGAAATAGGAAATTCAGGTATGATCATCCTCATTTTACAGATGAGGAAACCTGATGCTCAGCTTTAAAATGATTGCCCGAGGGCATACAACTAGTGATAATTTATGTTGTGTGGTATATATATATATATATATATATGCAAATATATGGCTGAATATGAATGGAGGGGGGAGGTCAGATTTTTTTTGAGTGGGTATTTAAATAATTTCTACATCTCAATCCATCAACATTTATTAAGCACCAACTATGTGCCAACCACATATAATGCTTGGGCATTTGGGATACCAAAAAAAGCAAAAGATGGTTCCTGCTCTGAAGGAGCTCGCAGTCTTTTTGAGGAGGCAACACACAGTTATGTACAAACACACTATCTGCAGGATAAATTGGAGCTAATAAAAGGAAAGCTCTAGCTTTAAGAGGGACCAGGCAAGGCTGCTCAGGCACATGGGGGCAAATGTTTCTGTACAATTATGTTATGTGTGTGTGTATAATATATATGTGTGACTTTGGGTGCTCAAGAGTGTGAGTCTCCAGCAATCAACCAACAAGTATATATTTAAAAAAACCCCTAGTAGTTGAGATGCTGGAGATACAAAAACCAAAATGACCTAATACCTAACATTATGGAGGAATTCATCTCTTGTGTGGGTCTTGACCTCAGTCTGGTCACCCTTTTGAGTATGTCTGGATGTTATGAACTTCCATGCCTGGGTTTGTGCATGTCAGTAAACCAGCTCATGTATGAGGCTGTGTGCTATGGCTCTGCCTGAGGCTCCTACCTCCCCATCACCTGGCCTTTCCTTGCTCTCTGATTGCCTTTATTGATTTTTACTGCACCGGTTATTAAATGCTTAATCTTCCTCAACCAAGCATTCCCAGAGAAAGTTTAGCATCTTGTGATCATTTGGGCTCTTTGAGGCTAAGGAGGAGGCAGGGGACCCTGGGATTAGGGGATTGTTTCGGGAGAGTGAGCATGGGAAATGGGGCCAGGACCAGGACTGGAAACTCTAAGGACTCTGTGGGATATGATTAACCCTTTTGTCCTATGATCATTGACTCTCAGGAATTGATGAATTATTGAACCCAGAATATAAATGCCTTTACTAATTTCCCTGAAGGAGATGAATAAAAAGGAATCACCTGGCCCTAATCAGCTGCCATGGGGTCTGAACTAAGCCTTTTCAGGGAATAGACTATACCAAGTCATCCACATTCTCTAACCTTATGATCTATCACACATGTTTCAGAGCAAGTGGATTTGGTCCTCTGTCTATGGCAGTGATGGCAAACCTTTTAGGTACTGAGTGCCCAAAATGCAATCCACATATCGCGTGTGAACCCCCTGCCTTACCCTAGACAGGGGAGAGAGGAAGTGTTCCCACTGGGCTGCTGGGCAGAGGAGCAGGTGATGAGAGAAATGTCCTCAGGAACATGTGGAGAGGGGGAAGGGAGCAGCCTGTATAAGTGGAAATTTTGTACCTCTTAACTGTTACCCAGAATTCCTTTAATATTTCCTAGAATTCCTCTCCTCTATCCACCACCATTGCGTGGTCACATTTTACAGAGTTGTATATAGTTGTATATAGTTGACGGTAACTCCACCTCTCTCTCTCTTCTTTTGCCACCGCAGCTGAGTTAGCTCCCTTTTTACTCTAGCTTTTTTATTTTAGTTATTATTAATAAACCTTATAAAATATAACATTTGGAGTTATTGTATATTAAATTTTAATTTATAAGCCCCCTCTAGCACAGGTGCCATAGGTTTGCCAACATGGGTCTATGGCATAATAAGGTTTCAGTATATGGCCAAGATGAAGACTCGGTCTTCAAGTAGATGGAATTAGGACTGAATCCAAAGGATTGTCACTTTCTAACCCTCATTATAATCGTAACCCTAGTTTTAGTGGCTACCTGGAATGGGGTGCTGACATATACCTTGACTCTTTAATGAACAATAAATCTTCAAATTAATAATCATCATAACCATTATTCATGTCTTTCATCAGTTTAGACTATCATTCACCCTGTAGCTAATGCCACTTTAAACTTGATTCTTTAACTACACTGGTTTAGGATAAGAAATAAGAGATCTGGCTATATCAGATGCCCTACTGTTAACCATAACAATACTTTTTGACTTATTCTAAACCAACCCTGTCTCAGCTATAATGCTAAATCTAAACCTAACAGTCTAATGTTAGCCTCCATCACAATTATACACATGATTTTTGTCTCGTAAGGACTACACCAGATGTTTTTAGATTAGTTCATTTTGTATTGGCATCTGATGTCTTTTGGAGGCTAACCCTGTATAACTGAAAACCTGTTACCCTAAAAAAAGAACTACATTTCCCAGGAGCCCACTGACTTCCTGGCATTAAGTACTTCCTGTAGACAGAGGATATTAGGCTGAGAGGAGGGTCCTGCCTCTTTACTTCCTGTCCCAAGCTTGGTGGTGGTAAAGTGGGCTTTTGAACTGGCTAATCAGCCATGGGCATGTGGTCTTCATTATGTATCCTCTTTATTCCTTGATTTCTAATGATCATTTAATAAACCTTCTAAAATGTAATATTTTAATTATTAAGATTTAATTTTAAATTTTACAACCCCAAGTAATTGTCTTCAAAGTTAGTGTCACCACAGAGAGGAGTGGATAAAGGTCCCAGAAGGCACACCTCTTCCCAATAAGTCTCTCCTGATGTTGCCCAATATATCAGTACTTGATCAGGGTCAAAGGACCTTCTTCCTTGTTAAAATTAATTGTGGTTGAGTCAGAGATATACTAATTAGGTGGTTGCCAGGGATTTAATTTCTAAATCCCAAAATGAATTACTAAAGTAAATGGAATTTATGGTCGTTTATTTATAATATTTACAATAGAAGGAAGAAATTAAGGAGAGAGAGAGAGAGAGAGAGAGAGAGAGAGAGAGAGAGAGAGAGAGAGAGAGAGAGAGAGAGAGAGAATGAACGAACTTTGGCTTCTTCTGATATCAGTTGGAATTTCTAAGCCTCCACCAGGGGAAGAGAGTCTCAAGAAGATGGGCCTTACCTGGAGGCTTCACACCTCCAGAAAGGCAGGGTCACTAAGTCAGCTTTTCACTCACCAATGATGACAGTCTAAAAGAAGTCTGGGTGTCTGTATTCTGGTCACTCCTCAAAGGTCTGTCTTCCAGTTGCTCCTCTGAGTCAGTGCCTGAATGAATGATTTCCTTCTGGGTTTTGGTCCTCTTTTTAAAGATCTTTTTCTCTTGTGTCACCTCCCCTAAATTTTCATGTCTACCAATCACAGCAGATGCTTTTCTCCAGGACTGCCCATTCTTTAAAAGGTTCTCATCTTCTTTGGTTAGATTTTCTCCAGGACGGTCCATCCTTTAGTTCTCACCTTCTTTGGTTAGATTTTCTCCAGGACTACCCACTCTTTAATTCTTACCTTCTCTGGTTACATTATATCTTTTTGGGTAACTTAACACCTCTTTTGGTAAATTCACCTTTTGTAGTTACTTAACACCTTTTTGTGATTAATTCACCTTTTGTAGTTACTTAACACCTTTTTGTAGTTAAAATCTAAAACTAGATTGTAGCTTACAAATTCTAGTTTCACTATAAAGGAAGAGCTAAGTACCTTCATTGTTACAATCAGGAGATTACAATTTTATCTTCACAATAAAGAAAGAGCTAAGTATCTTCATTGTTATAATCAGGAGATAGTTAAATCCAATCTTTACACCCTGGTGAATAGATTTGTGTACTATCCATGATTTCTCAGTTGTTGTTATTGGAAACCAAGTATCTCTTCTGGACTATGGGTTAACAAAAGCATGAGATATGAAGTTGGAGACTCTGAGTTCTGATTCTAGTTCTGAGTTCTAGTCCTGCTACTTATTTATGTGACCTTGGGCAAGTCTTCCTCTTTTGGTACCTAATAATAATGATGTCAAAATTATATAATGTTTTAAGCTTTGCAAAATGCTTTCTTCATAATAATTTAATTAATCAACAACCATATATTACATGCTTACTATTCTTACTATTTGCCAGACACCATACTGAGTAATAGGGATATAAAAAATGAGAGAAACAGTTCTTTGCCACAAAGAGCTTTAGACAACATGCCCACATATGGGTATATAACAAACACACACAGAGCAGATACTTGTTAACCTTGAATGGTAAAGTGTCAGCAACTGCTTTTGTTCATCTTGCATTTTTCAAAAAGGACCAATGACTTCATGGGGGTCATTAGTCTTGACTTGTGCTTAAATTGGACTTAAGGAAGGCAGATTACACAAAGTTATCTGCCTCACTCTTCCAGTCATCAAAGTCCAATGGCAAGACAAAAGTCAGGGCCACTAGTGATGGCTCAGGATGCAGAGGATGACCTTGGCATCTTTGATGGCAGACTGAGTTCTCAGCACACCACAACACCTGCTTCAGCTGCCTTGATGGCCTTTGGAACAGATTGCTGTCATTTGCCCCAATCTAGCAGGAAAAGTCTTCACACGTTTGGGTCAAACATTTCCCTAGATCAACAATAACTTGAAAGCCTGCCAGTTATCCCCAAACTGGTTTAGCCCATCTGCAGAGATGGTTTTACCGGAGTGTAGCTGCTGCACATGCTTTAGCTTCTTGGAGCCACAGGAAAGAGGTGGGAGAACAGTGGACACCAAAGGTGGATGAGCAGCCCTAAAAAAGGCTTGGCAAGTTGCTAGGTGGAAAAGGAAAGGGCTCAATAGAAGATGATGTTTGAACTCAGTCTTGAAGGAAATAGGGGACATTGGAGGGTGGAGAATGTATTCCAGGCATAAGGGACAGCTAGTACAAAGGGATGGAGACAAGAGATGGAATGATGTGTGTGAGAAATAATAATAGGAACAACATAGCAGGATTTTAGAGTATGTGGAGGGAAGTAATACACATAAAACAGGGAAGGTGGGATTGGACCAAGGTGGGAGGAGTTCTAAGTGTCATAGAGGGGTTTAAAATTAAAATGAGAGTTGGTAACTAGGTAGCACAATAGATAGAATGCTGGGCCTGGAATCAGGAGGATCTGGGTTCAAATCTTACATCAGACTCTTCCTAGCTATGTGACCATGGTCAAGTCACTTAATCCCAATTTCCTATGCTTACTGCTTTTCTGTCTTAGAATTGATACTAAAGCAGAAAAAAATAAGAGTTTAAAAAATTAGTATTAGAACCCCTGGAGTTCTTTGGGTAGGGAGTGGCATGGTCTGACTTGCAAATTATTGCAATAATCCAGACAAACCTGATAGTAATGTAGCATTTTTACACACGCTTTATAGATGAAGAAATTGAAAATATTTTTAAATTGTAACTTGCCTATATTTCCATAGCTAGTATCTAAAATAGAATTTGAACACAGATCTCTTGACTCTCATAAAATGTGGCAATTAGATTAGATAATATCCAAAGCATAGTCTACTTCTATGTAATATGAACTTATGAAGACTAAATATATAAAGTGACTAGACCAAGTTTATTCAAATCCTAACTGTCCTTCAAGGTTCAAGTCCTACCTTCTGGTGGGAAGCCTTAAACTCTACTAAGCAGGCAATTAATCAGCCAACAATAATTAAGCCCCTTCTATGAACCAACCACTGTGCTAGTCACTGGAGATACAAATACCATGAATGAAATAATCCCTTAGTCTCAAGGATAATAAATTTGACCTAGATGATTTCTAAGGTCTTTTTCAGGCTCAGATCCTTGTGGTGCAATGGCTAGAGTGCTGGACCTGGAGTCAGGAAGACATCTTCCTGAGTTTGAATCTGGCCTCAGATGCTTATTGACTGTGTGACTGAGCAAATCATTAAACCCTATTTGCCTCAGTTCCCTGAATGATAAAATGAGGAGGAGAAGGAAATGGTAACCACTACAGTATCTTTCCTAAGAATACTCCAAAAGGAGTTAAAAAGAGCTAGACACAATTGAAAACAACTGAGCAATGAACAATTTCTCCTTCTACCAAATCTATTGAGGTAAGTGATTCAAGTGTTATTGGTCCTGTTTTACAGATAAGGGAACTGATGCTCATAGAGATGAATAAATTGTCTAAGATCCCAAAGAGTTGAGCTTTTTTTTTTCCCCTAGGCCAAATAGCCTCCCCCCTTTGACCAAAATAATGAACCTATATTTCTTCAGTCTCTGAATGGTCTTTTCCATTTTGCCTCATGGTATAGCCCCTTTTCTGCATTCTAGCTAGACTTCATTGACTCCTAACTGTTCCTCCATCTTGTTCTCCCATTGTTGAAGTAATTCAATCTTATGCTGCATATGCTTGAAACTGGAGCTGTGATTTCTTCTGTGTAGGACAATTTGAGGGAGTAAGCCTCCTTTCTGAATGCCAAATGGCCTCTGCTTTACAACTTAGCATATTAGAACAAGGTTTCTTAATGCTTTTTGTGTCACGGACCCCTTTGGTAGTTTAGCTAAGTCTATGGATCCCTTCTTAAAATAATATTTTCAATAAATAATATAAACAAATAAATAACAAATTAAAATAATGGAATCACAGAGGATACCAATTATTTTAAAACAAAGATTCTGCTTCACGGGCCCCCTGATATTTTTCCCGGGATCCCAGGTTAAGAATTATTGTCATAGAGTGTTGTCTGGAGACACCGAGAAGAAGTGACATGCCAAGGTCATGTAGATAACATGTGTCAGTGGCAGGACTTGACCTTGGGTCTTCCTTACTCCTTGGCTGGCTCTTTCTAATGTCCACAGCAAAAGAGATGGCAATTTGTATGCATTTATGGTCCAGGCTTGCAGGGAAACCAGGGTAAGATGGAGGGAGACTTGCCACTTAGCTGGAGCCTCCATGGAGAGATCCCTTTACCCCTCTGCTCCTTTCCCTTCTTCCTCAAGAGAGCTGAAGAGCTGCATTCAGTGCAGGGGGCAGGAATCATCTGTGAGCATTCGTGCATAGAAGGCCCTTAACAGCTTTGCTGGGCATTTTATAGGAATCGATAAAGCTTAAACGGTGGAACCGTTGGATTTGAGTTCTCTTCCAGGAGCTTCATCTGCTACTCTGGCCATTTATACTGGGGGCAGGGTGGAGTGACAGAATGAACAAGCCCTGGGATCTAGGAGAAGTGGATTTCAGCCCCAGGGGTTCCCATGCCCAGAACCTCAGAATGAGTCAGCAGTATGACAGGCCAGACAAAATGCTAGTGTGATCTGGGGTTACCTACACAATATCAGAATAAGAGCCTTCCTTGTACTCTGAGGTATGACATTCAGTGTCTGGGTGCAGCATTTTAGGAAGGACATTGACAAACTGAAATGTAGGGGTGACGCTGGGCCTGGAGTCAGGAAGACCTGAGTTCAAACCCAGTCTCAGGTACTTACTAGCTGTGTAACCCTGGACAAGTCACTTAGCCCTGTTTGCCTCAGTTTCCTCATCTGTAAAATGAACTGAAGGAGGAAATGGCAAAGAACTCTAGTATCTCTGCCAAGAAACCCCAAATAAAGTCATGAAGAGTCAGACATGACTAAAAAATGACCAAACAGCAACAATTGACAGACTGAAAAGCATCTAGAGAAGGGAGCCTCATAGACCATAGCATAGGAAGATGGGTTGAAGGCACCAAGATGTTGAAAAGGGAAGCTTAATGGGCTCATAATTTCTGTCTTTAAACATCTGAGAGGCTGTCTTTAGGACTATTATGTTTGGACCCAGAGGGCACAACTAGAAGCAAAGGCTAAAAGTTGAGAAACAGATTTTTGTTTCCTAGAACTTTGGGAGCTGTCCAAAGTGGGAAGGTTTGCTTAGGAAGGTGGTAGACTGGATGACCACTCTAGAGGGGTTGCCTGCTTCCATACAACTTGGGCTGATTGCTTTCTGATACTGTAGGATTCAATTTTTCTATGTAAATTTATCTAGCTGTAGGGTTATGCTGGACATCTCCTTCCTCTCCACCTATTCTATAAGATATGTTGAGCTAAGGCTTTGCTCACCCAGCATATGAAGACTGCTTCGGCCGAACAGATGGAAGAAACCAATAAGAAGGTTCAACGGCTGAGATGGCGATGCAGCAAAGCACTGTGGAGTGCTCAGGTCGTGTTGGAGCACAAAAGACAACACGGCCATCCAATGCAGCTGAGGAAGTCTCCAGGTTTAATGACTTTTCGTGCCACTGGACCCAGGCTTCCAACCCCGAGAGAGTGGGACTGTCTCTGTGCATTGACTTTTCCACTTAAATCTCCTTCACACACAAGTGTCTTTGTGTACACTCATAGGCATCACAGATGAAAGCGCTCAAAGACAATCATCATCCTCCATTACTGAGAGACTACTACTATTGTTTTACAAACAAGAAGTAAAGAAAAACAGAACAAAACTCTTTACTTGGCTCTGATTAACTGCTTAAGCTATTGCCCTATATTTCTCCTCCACTTTACCCACCAAAGTTCCAGGGGAAAAAAAAAAATCTGTATACACTCCTTGTCTCTACTTCCTCTCCTATTCACTCCTGAACCCTTGCAGTCTGGCTTCCAGCTTCACCACACAACTCAAATTGCTCTCTCCAAGGTTACCAATGATCTCTTAATTGCTAAATTCACTGGCTTATTCTCATTCCTCATGCTTCTTGACCTCTCTGCAGTTTGACATTGCTGACCACCCATCCTTACATATTCTTTCTCCCTTGGTTTTCATGATACTTATTTCATTTGATGCCTTCATTCATATGTCTGTCTCTCTTTTTCATTCTCCTTTCCTAAATAATGATCCATATGTCCCCTCCACCCTCCATTCAGTGACCTTCCAGGCTCTATCCTGGACTCTTTTTACTTTCTTTCCATCCTTTTTTCTTGGTACTCTCATCAGTGTCCAATCTTTTTAATTGCTCCCTCTATGGAAATGGCTCCCAAATAGCTATATTTAACTCTTTCCTGGACTCTAGTCCTACCTAAATAATTCTGTTGAACATTTACACTTGGATGTCCTGCAGGTACTTCAGAATTAATGTAACATGTCAAAATGGAACTCAGTATCTTCTCTCTCAAACTCACTCATCCTTCAAATTTCAATACACCTAGGTTTGCAGAGAAATCTTTGATCCTTCCCTGTCCCTTGATCTCCACTTCCTCCCTCATATCCAATCACTGGCTAAGCCATGTTGATTCTACCTAGACAATACCTGTTGGGTTCATTGCCTTCTTTCCACTCACTTGACCTCCATTCAGATTCAGTGCCTTCACCTCTCTTTTGGACCTTTTTAAAAGCCTCCTAACTGACTTGGCTTCCACACTCTCCCCTCTCTAATCTATCCCTCTCACAGCTGCCAAATTGATACACCTAAAGGCAAGCCTGACCATGTAATTCCCCTAAACAAGAAATTTAGGACCATAAGATGGTAGGTTTAGAAGTAAAGGGGCAAATTAGAGGTCATCTAGTCCAAACTCATCATTTTACAAATGAAGAAACTGCAGTTCTGAGAGACTGATTGACTTGTCCAAGGTAACATATGTGTTGTAAGTGGAAGAGCCAGGATTAGAATCAAGGTCTTCTGACTCCAGATGCTGTGTTCTATTTCCTCTAGAATAAAATACAAACTCCTCAGCTTGGCATTTCTAAAGTTTCACAATATGGCTCTAATCTACCTTTCCAGGATTATTGCACATTACTCCCATTCACACACTCGATGTTTCAGTCAAATTGGCTAACTTACTATTCCCCAAACTTGGCACTCCATCTCCTGCCTCTCTGCCTTTTCCAGGCTAAACTTTATGCCTATAATTCACTCCTTCTTCACCTCTGCCTCTCAGAATCCCTGGAATCCTTCAAGGTTCCTGGCATAAGCTCTCTCCTCTGAGAAGCACTTCCTGAGCCCCTTAGTTTCTAGTGCTTAATCCATCTTCAAGTTATGCATATTTTTATTTGTTTGCTTATGGAATCCCTACAGTGGACTCCGAGATCCTTTTCAATTTTGTCTTTGTATGTCCTAAACATAATACGGTTGCTTATACATATTGCACACTTAGTACAAGTTTATTGGGTAGGACCATATTGGGTTTGGCTCCACATTTAAGATTTTCCATTCCATCTTTATCTCACACTACCTGGCTCAATTGTCTCTATACACTGCTCTGCCTCCCTACCAGCTGCCTTGCCGTGGGGCAGGCACTTATAATTTTCTATCACCCCTTTAGGTTTTCTCTTCCTCTATTAGAATATAAGTTTTTGAGAGTAGGGACTATCTTCTTTGTTTATATTTGTATCCCCGACACTCAGTAAAGTTTCTGATTTATAGTAAAGCACTAAATAAATGTTCTGTGTATCTATCTGTTAGGAAGGAAAATGACTGAAGAAACAAAGGTTTGAGCTTCTGAGCAAATTGATTTATTAAGAAATGCATGGTAATTACAGGATAAATGGAGACCAGGCCCCCTCAGCTTTAGCATCAATATAGTGTGAGACAGATTTTTTGTATTAAAAACAGTTAAATGTGACTAATTAATTAAGAGAAAACAATTAAAGGGCCATGAAACTATGCATACCCTTTGACCCAGCAATACCACTTCTCTATCTGTATCCCAAAGAGATCAGAGCTAAGGGAAAAGAACCTACCAGTAAAAAATGTTTTCAGCAGTTTTTTTTTTTTGTAATGACAAAGAACTGGAAACTCAGGGAATGGATAAACACTTTGTGTTACATGATTGTAATGGAATTCTACTGTATCATGAGAAATGATTAACAGGATGAGTTCAGAAAAACCTGGAAATACTTATAGGAACTAATGCAAAGTAAAATGAGCAGGACCAAAAAAAGATTGTCACAGTAACAAAAATATTATGTGATGATCAACTGAAGAACTAAACTATTATTGGTAAAGTAAGCTTCCAAGATATCCACAAGGAAGATGAAAAATGCTATCCCCAGCCAAAAAAAGGAACTGTTGGAAGCGGATTGCAGATTAAAGTGTGCCATTTTCCATTTTATTTCCTTCATGAGTTTTTTATTATATGTGTGATAGATGTCTTCTGTCACAGCATGAACAATATGGAAGTATCTATTACATTAAAACATTAGTATAAACTAGGCTATTTACCACCTCGGGATGGGATGGGGAAAGAGAGGGGAGGAGATACTATGAATCAAAATGTCAGAAAACAATTGTCAAAAATTGTTTCTACATGTAATTGAAAAACAATTAAAAAAGAAAGGAAGGAGGGAAGAAAGAGGCAGAGAGATAGAGAGAGACAGAGAGAGACAGAGACAGAGACAGAGAGACAGAGAGAGGGAGGAAGAATTAACCAGGATACAAAATTAGGTAATCTGATTCCTAACTGGAAGAAATATTAGTTGGGAGGGGGAGAAAACAAGTGCAATTACCTAAAGGTGTCCACCTCCCCCAAGTTTTGGTATCCAATCCTAGGAACAAAGAGACAATGACCAACATGGGGCCAGTTTTCAGATAAGACATATGAGTTACTTGTGATATGAGAAAATTCTTTGCATCAGACTTTGACTTGCCTGGATTTTTGGTCAGTCTAAATTTGGTCCTTAGTTAAGGGTCTTTCAGTAGCAGGTAGAGGCACTCCAGATTCTTGACCATGCAGGCCTAGGCTCAAACAATATAATAAAGTTTTTTTTTTCACAATTGTCATAATTGAATAAAATGTTCTCACAAGACAGAAATTGGACTAAAAGCTTTTTGTTATTATTGTTCTAAAATCTCTTCTAATTCTAACTTTCTATGGTCTGATCTCAAAAGAGACCATACCTAGGTTTTTGCTGAGCTGGACAGGGAACATTATCGATTCCAAATAAACTCCTTTTTTGAGACGCATAAGCATTTCTCTTTTTCTCTTGGGTTCTGAGCTTTGTCCTTTGAAATGGGACAGGACCACACAAAACCCTCTACATTATCCTGCGGAGTTTTTTTTCCCTCTTAATTCAAGTATATATAGGAGGAGGCAGGAAAAAAGGAATAATAAGACCATATTCAATAGGGAGTCACCCTCCATTTCTCTCATTTCTGCTCCTACCAAGTCCCTTTCATTAATATAACCCTATGCAATTCTTCAGTGGCTAGATGGTGCAGTGGATAGACCATAGTGCCCAGAGTCAGGAAGACCTAAGCTCAAATCTGGTCTTAGATACTTGCTTGCTCTGTGATCTGGGCAAGTCACTTAACCCTGTTTGCCTCAGTTTCCTCCTCTGTAAAATGACCTGCAGAAGGAAAAGGCAAACTGCTTCAGTATCCTTGTCAAGAAAACCCTAAATAAGGTAATGAAGAGTTGAACTCTATTGAACAACAATAATGTAATTCTTTCTAGGAAATATCTTATCTTTCTACCCTGGAAAATAAGTAGAACAAGGATTATTTCTCCCATTTTATAGAGGAGGAAAGTGATAAACCTAAAATCATCAGAGAGTTGAGACTAGAACTCTGGTCACCAAATGGCCAGTCCAATTTGACAGAAGCTTGCTGAGGAAATGGGAACTTTGATCAAAGTAGGAGAAGTAATTTTTGGAATGATGCAATTGACTGGTAAAGGCAGACCTGGGTAAAGTTTGTAGGAGCTCCTTGTGCCTTAATCCTTAGGGGTTAAGGATGAGATGGGCACTCAGAAGCAATGAAGTAGGTTATGGAATATTAGAGAATACTAGACCCTTAGAATCTGAATTAAAAAAAAAATTCATTGAACTTTAGAATCATCAAATTTTAAAATGTTAGAAAACCTCAAACTTTACATTAGAGGAAATATAGAAATAGAAATACCTAGGATAGAAATGGCATAGATCATGGAAATATTGAAGAAGATGGCACCATGGTATAATGGAAAGAAGCTTGAGCCAGGTACTGGGAGACTATATGGTTCTAATCCCAGCTAATTAGCTCTAATAACCCTTCCAATCTCTTGGCCTAAATCTCTTCCTTAGTCAAATGAGGGATCACCGACTCTGATGTCCTGTTACTATTACTCTCATTTGTTCTGTTCTTTTCTGAGGACCTAGGCTGGATGTCTCCTCCCATTCCCTACCCCATTCATCTCAGGGAGTAAAGGGGGAGAACACCCCTGCTGTTTCTCTGCAAACAAATCTCAGGAAAATCTGAGGTTTGTTGCAACCTCTTCCTCCTCCCTCATGTTCTCATCCTCTCCATACTTCTCACTTCTCAGCTGCAACCAGCTGAGTCAGAGCCACACAAGTGAGCTTTAGGGGAAGCCCTCTTTACTGTGGAAATGCCAACCAATCAGGGGGCAGGCCTAGACTAAGCCATGTAACCCAAGCCTGTGTGAACCTCTTTACCTTCTTAATCACCTTCAGGCTCTCTCTCATTCCTCCTTCTCCTCTTCCTAATTCTGTTTTCCCCTCATCTCTCTCAATTTCTCCATATTTTTCTCTATGCATCCCTCCCTTCCTCTGACTCTCTGCCCATCTATCATTCTTACTTGTCATTACTTCCCTTCTGTCTGTTTCTTTCTGTCTCTGTTGTCTTCTTCTGAACCCAAACTCATACATGTTCACAAATACCCAAGAATGCAAATGCAAAACTGGGACTTCCCTCTCTGGGGCATTTGCAACAATTTCTTTCCTCAGCAGCTGATGCCATTCCATCCCTAACCCTGTCACCTATGAAAAACAGTTAGGTCTAAGCTTTGTAATTCCAAGAACCAGAGCAGGACTCAGCCCATAGTAGGCACTGAATAACATTTGTTTAAATTGTTGTGAGGTAACACTTGGGAATGAACAAATTCTATTCACAACTTTGGCAGAACCACCAGCCCACACTAGCCCCATCCTGGCCCCTTAGCACATTAAGGCATCTTCCTCATACCAAACCTGTGAGGTATCCCATGCTACTGATATCATTTCCCCTATCTTACAGATCAATAAACTGAGGTTCAGAGAGGCAAAGGTGGCATCGAGGCACTCTCAGAGCAAGGACTCAATAAGCCAAGAGCTTATTGTCTCTCAGCTTTCCAATGAGCTGTCATCCCACTACACTACCCAGGGATGCCAAAAGGTGCAGAAGACAAGGAGGATGCTGGTCTGACTTGTGAAAGGGGAGTGCATAGAGATGAGGCTGGAAAGGGCACAGCACCTCCGTGCTGGAAGGGACCATAGAGGTCATCTAATCCAACCCTACCTCCACAGGAGGAGAGTGTGGTTGTTCAGGGAGCATCATTGGAATGAGGATGTGGCCAACCCTTTTCAGGGCTACTCATCCACTTTTGGTGTCCACCTTTCACTTAGCTTTCACCTGTGACTCCAAAAAGCGTGGCTATATGCGAAGTGGCCATACCCTAGTAAACTGATAAAGTCAGATAGACTAAACCAGGTTGAGGGTATTATACAGCCCCCAAACCTGTTGGTGAGTTAGTGCAATGACTACCCAGGCGTGTGAAGACGTCTCCCAGCAGAATTGGTAGATGAGAATAATTTGTTTCAACAGCCACAATAGTGAGCAGAAGTGAGCCCTGGGGAGTGCTTAGAACGTGGTCAGACACAGAAGATGCCAGTCATCCACTGCATCCTGGGTCATCACCATCCTGACTTTTATCTTGCTTCTTCCCTTTGATTAGACTTTGGACAACTTTGTCTCACTTAAATACAATTCATGCACACATCAAGATATCACCCTGTGATGTCACTCTGGTCCTCTTTGGAGATGAAGGAAGGACAAACAACCCAAAGAGGAAGCCACTCTTTGACGAATGCCTTTCTAGTCTAGGTTGGAAACTTAAAGTGATAAGGAACCGATTGCTTTCTGAGTCAGCCAATTCTCCTTTGGAACAGCTCTAGTTGTTAGGATTTTTCTTACAACCAAATGAAATCTTTTTCCCCCTGCAATTTCCACTCATTTCTAATTCTATCTTCTGGAGACAAGCAGAAGAAGGAAACTCCAGGAAAGTAGCAATTGTATTCTTTATACTTGCATCCTCAGCATCTAGCACAGTGCCTGACAAATAGGAGGTGCTTAATAAATGTTTGTTGATCGATTGGTTCTATATGATATTCCTTCTGATGATTGGGCACAGTATCACCATTCTTGAAGAAATGATATTGCAGGGTAGCTAGGTGGCTTTGTGGATAGAGCACCAGACCAGGAGTAGGGAAGACCTGGATTCAAATATAGCCTCAGATATTTCCTAGCTGTGAGACCCTGAATAAGTCATGTAACTCCATTTGCCTACCCCCTTGCACTTTTGTCTTAGAGTTGTTCCTAAAATAGAATGTAAGGATAAATAAAAAAAGAAGTGATGCTAAGATATAACCCTCAGAATAGAGAATCTAGAGTGTCAGAGTTGGAAAGGACCTTAGAATCTAGAACATCAGAGCTAGAAGGGATTTTTAGAACTTCAGACCTAGAATTCTAGAACTGAAGGGGGTCTTAGAACCTAAACTATCAGAGCAGGAAAGGATCTTAGAATCTGTAAGCTATGCTTACACTGGAAGGAACTTTAGAACCTAGAATATCAGAGGTCAAAGACTTAAAGGACATTTAACACAGAACATTAGAGACCTGAGTGCTTTTTGAGATCATCTCATCTAACTTTCCTCCAGTTTACAGAAAAGCAAAGTGATGGGCAGGTAGGTGGCTTAGTGAATTGAGAGCCAGGTTTAGAGGTGGATGGTTCTGGGTTCAAATTTAGCCTCTAAAACTTCCTAGCTATGTGACCCTGGGCAAGTCACTTAACCCTAATTCTCTAGCCTTTGTTTCTCTTCTGCCTTGGAACCAGCATATATTGATTCTAAGATAGAAGGGAAATATATTTTTTAAGAAGTCATGGAGTCCTAACCCTTCATTTTATGAATGTCAGTCACTCAACTAACATTTTAAGAACCTACTATATGCCAGTATTGATTTAGTATTGATTCTATTTCAGAAAAGTTTTTTTTAAAGGAAGTGACTCCTCTAAAATCATACAGTAAGTTATTAGCAGAACCAAGACTTGATCTTTCATCTCCCAGTTTTAGAGTTCCCATCATTATAAATGGTTGCTTCCAAATATCAGTATCCCAACCAGCTTGCAAACTCTCTAAGAAGGTCTTTCTTTCTCTGGTCTCCTCTGCATAGACCCATCATCATGGATCTGGACACTCTAATAGACTCAGAAAATACTGCGTTTTTTTGTTGGTTGGACTGATCAGGGAAAGACTGCAGATTTAGGATTCCAGCAGAGCAAATTTGACCAACTTCATTGTTTGGTCAAGAGATGGCTCTTGTTGTCTGTTTACCAATAATTTCTATCATGCTGGCAAGATGATTCTATACCTCAACATCACCTGATGCAGGAAGTACTGTCCTTGAAATTATTCCCATTTTATGGATGAGGAAACCAGCTCAGAAAAGTGATGCAAATTGACCAACGTCCTGCAGCTAATATGTGTCAGAATCAAAACTAAAATCCAGTTCTATGTGGCCCTCACCCAAGACACTCTCCTTGGTACCCTGCCTTCTTCATGATTTGGACTCAGAAGTTGGGGGACTGAGCAATGCAGACGGCTGTGAGATTTTCCACTTTCCCTTCTCTTCTGGGCAGCACGTAGAGAAGAGGAGAGGAGGCTAAATATAACCACTTGCTTGGCCTGGTCTGTGCTCAGTGAGACATGGAGGCCCACGGCTGGCCCAGTTGCCTTGGTAACATGTGGTATCACCCAGGTCAGACCTGGGTGATGCAGCCTTGGTTAGAAAGGACAGAGAGTCCCCTGGAAGAGTAGATTTAGATCAGGGTACAGGGAAAAGCTTGGGAGAAGTGTTTTAGGCAGAAAGAAACTCAACATGACCTAAAGTGCCTGGACACTGGTTGGCTTTCTGAAGAAAGGTCCAGTGCGTCCAGGGGAAGCCATTCATGTGTACATGTACACATGTATGTATACGAACATGTAGGTATACATATGTATGTGTTTGTAATTATTATGTTAGTATAGAGGGTCTCCCTTTGTCTCTTTTTCTTAGACACACACATGCACATACACATGTGTGTTCATTGTGGTTATAGGACTCTAAGATTAGATTTGGTGACCATAAAAGTCCAATCCTCTAATCCTAGATCGAGAAACTGCAAGATCTTTTGATGTTCAAAGGTTCGGAGTTCAGCTCTACCTCTATCTAGGTAGGATTTATCTTATTCAAATAGCTTGATGCAGTGGTTAGCATAGCTGCCTTCCAGGCAGTTGACCTGGGTTTCAATTCATGGATAATGCACTGAAGTTTGCCTGTGAGACCACATAGCAGAGCGGATACAATGTTGGACTTGGAATCTGGAGGAGCTGGGTTCAAAGCTGCTTTAGCCATTTCTGAGCTATGTGATATTGGGCAAGTCACTGGACATCTTTGAGTCTCATTTCTCTCTTGTGTAAAATGAGAGGGTTGGACTAGAAGGTCCTTCCAGGTCTGAAACAATTACCCTGCAAATTACACTTTGGGAGCTTGTAAAATCAAAGCAACTGAGGGGCCCTGCTCAGGCAGGTAGATCATATTTTATATGCCATGTTATATCATGATTGCTATGTAATATAAAGTTGTGGTGTGTTATATTGTTTTATGTCATGTCACAGTATATGTTATGGTATGGCATAGCATGTTACATTTTATATTATATTCCATAGTGTGTTGTATCATGTTATGTCATGGTGTGGCATGGTGCATCATGTTGTTATGTTATGTTTGGTATGTTATGTTATTTTGTGTTGTGTTGTGATGTGGCGTTACATTATTTTATGTTAGTATATTATATTGGGTGTCCTCAAGTTTTAGTGCACTAGAACTTGGGGACATCCTGTATGAGTGTATATGCACATATACACAGGCACATACACGTGTTATGGACATACATGTGTGTATATATGCATGTTTTATGTATGCACAAATAATGTGTGCAGATATTTCTCTAGATATTGATATGCAAACATATGTGTACCATATGCAGTGCATTATATAACATATTGAATATATAATATGTGTATGTAAAATATAATATATGCATCCTATATTTATACATGTATAAAGTGTGTATACACATATGAGCTCAAAAACCTTTGCAATCAGGTTAAATACCTTCTTGATCTTGGCCCACATGAGAATTCAAAGCATTCTGGGGAAGTGGAGCAAGGACTTCTGGGGATTGAAGTCCAGAGTTCGAGACTGTCTTTTTACATTTGTTTCTTTCTCTCTCTCTCTCTCATTTCCTTAATTTCTTCCCTCTATTGTAAATAAACTACCATAAAAACTATTCTGACTTGAGCAATTTATTGGGATTTAGTAATTAAATCCCTGGTGAAAAACTCAAAATATATTCATCCCAATCATAAATTTTACCCCTTACAGTCAGAGACAGACAGGAAGAAAGAAAGAAAGAAAGAAAGAAAGAAAGAAAGAAAGAAAGAAAGAAAGAAAGAAAGAAAGAAAGAAAGAAAGAAAGAAAGAAAGAAAGAAAGAAAGAAAGAAAGAAAGAAAGAAAGAAAGAAAGAAAGAAAGAAAGAAAGAAAGAAAGAAAGAAAGAAAGAAAAAGAAAAAGATAGAGAGATAGATAGAGAAATAGAGAGCTAGAGAGATAGGAAGATAGATAGATATGCATATATATGTGTGTATTTCTTTGTATATACATAAGATATCCCAGAAGTCTTAGTAGTCTTATGCTATTAAAGTTTCAAACTTCTCTAAGACTTCTGGAATGCCATGGCACATTGTGCCATAGGCACAATGTATACTCCATGCATATATATTATATGTTAGTATATGTAAAAAGTGGAAAAGAACCTCCTCATCAATCTCCAACCATCTGCTGTAGCTCTCCTTTGATAAAGATTTTGTTCTACTAGGATGGGGAGGGTAGGTTGGTCCATACTGGAGATGGTTGGAGATCCCAAATAAGATGGTTCCTGCCCTCTAGATTCACAACCAATCAGGACACCAGGCAATGCCCATATAATTCAAACAATAATTCCCATTTCTACATTTATTTAAGCATGACAAAGTGCTTCCATCAGTATAACTATGTAATGTAATAGACCAAGGATGACTACCCTCATTTTGCAGATGGGGAAACGAAGGCTCACAAAGCAGAGGGAACTTTCCCAAAATCATACACATTAAGTCAGCAGCAATATTAGACCTCTAAGAATACAACTAGGAAGTGTCAAAGCCAGATTTTAAACATAGGTCTCCTGAGTCCAAGTTCAGTACATTTTCCCCTACACCATCCTGATCTCTCAGAATACAAAAGTGGCATGGAACAAGAGCCTCAAAAATTCTATTTTCAATCCAAGTGAGTGTGTTTCTTTTAAGGCGAACATTTGGAAGGTCGAATAGCTGCTGGAACTAGGCAAGGGGAAAAGACAAGGTTAGAAGAGGTCCAGGTTCATGGAGGAGGAAAATTTCATATTAGGTGAGCAAAGCTCATGTTTGTTGACCTAGAGCAGTGGTTCTCAACCTTTCTAATGCGTGACCCGGCAATACAGTTCCTTAAGTCGCAGTGACCCCAAACCAAAAAATTATTTTGGTGGCTACTTCAAAACTGTAATTTTGCTACAGTTATGATTCGGAATGTAAATACCTGATATGCATTATGTATTCTCATTGCTACAAATTCAGAGGTTGAGAACCGCTGGCCTAGAGAACCGCTGACTTACTGTGTGTGACTTTGGGAAAGTTCTTTCTGCTTTGTGAGCCTTAGTTTCCCTATCTGTAAAAACAGAGTAGTCATCTTGATCTATTACCTTACATAGTTATACTGATGGAAGCCCTTTTTGGCCAGCTTCCCTATGATAGGAGGATCACATGCCCCAAGGCCATGTACAGTTGCAAGGGCTTTGGATTTAGAATTAAAAAAAAAACAAAGAAACAAACTAGGCTTGAAACCCAGTTTCCTGTGTCCATATGGGCAATTTAATCAACCTTTCTGTGCCTTGGTTTTTTCATCTGTAAAATGGGAGTAATTATACTAGTCTTACCGACATTACCAAGCTGATATGAGAATTAAACAGAATTAGGTTCTCTCTGAACCTCAGTTTCCTCATCTGTAAAAGTTGGATTTCAGACTAGATAACCTCTAAGGTTCCTCCCAGACTGAATTCTAAGATTTCAGGTCCTAAAACCATTAAGGACTCTGAAGTAAGCTGTTAACTATTCTCAATGCTCATAGAAGTCTACATACTTATAGTTGGAATCATAGAATATTAGAGCTAAAAGAGCTTGCAGAGGTTTCCAAAAGCAGTAAGGTGGCATGGTTGGCTATTCAACAAAAATCAATCAGAGCTGAGAGGACCTCAGAGGCAGTCCAATTCAACCCCATCATTTGACAGTTGAGGAAACAGTATGCCTGGAGTCATATGCATAGTATCAGAGCTACTCAAGTTCCAGAATTCTTCCCATTATACCACCATGGGTCCAAGCCCATGTTAGGCACTTACTAACTGTGAGACTCTGGGATAAGTCAGTTGACCCCTTTGAGACTCACTTTCCTCATCTGTAAAATAAAAAAAGCATGACAAGATGATGTCCCAGGTCCCTTCTAAGCTGTGGATGCAGATTTTAGGTCAGTGGACATAGCACTGGACCTAGAGTCAGAAAGACTGGAATTCAAGTGTAGCTTCAGAAATTCCCTAGTTGTGTGACCCTGGGCAAGTCATTTAACCCTATTTGCTCCAGTTTCCTTATTTTTTTTAAATGAGAAGGCTGGGCAAGATGATGTCCCAGGTCCCTTCCAGCTACGGATGCAGTTAGATGGTCAGTGGAAGAGCCAGAAAGACTGGAATTCACATCTAGTTTCAGACATTGACTAGCTGTGTGATCTTGAACAAGTCACTTCATCCTGTTTGCCTCAATTTCCTCATCTTCAAAATGAGCTGGAGAAGGAAATAGCAAACCTTTCCAGTATCTTTGCCAAGAAAATCCCAGAAGGGGTCACAGAAAGTTGGACAACCTTTGAAATGACTGAACAACAACACTCAATTTTTGTTCACTTGGGAACCTACATTGTGAAAAAAAAATGCTGAGTTTAGGATGCTGATTTTCTGGGTCACTTCTGTTGTTATCACCCAGGGCTTTGGGCCATCAATGAAGAAACAGGGAACTAGAGGGAAATTGCTGAAGGAGAAGAGGAGATATGACCCCCCAAATTTGGGGATCTTCTGGTTTATGGAGAAATTCAGCTCTTGCCCTCAGAGAGCCCTTAGTTGGAAAGGAAGATATAGCCCCATTTCTTGGGGAGTCCCTGGAGGAAAAACCAAGAAAGATATCTCTGAAAAATGCCTGGAGATAATAAAAGAGAAATATTCCAGCAGGCAAAACTGCACATGGACCTCATGTAACTTCAGGACATTAACCACTAGGGAAAGATAAAGCAAAATAATGATGGTTGAGGGCTGGTCTATCAGGGAGGAGACTAGTATGGTAGGCATGGAAATGGATCAAAGGGAAAAGGGGACTGAATTGCCAAGTCAGCTGTCCCCCTACTCTCTCTAGGTCCCCCTGCCAGGGGAATGACCACAGGCCCTGCCCAACTGACCCAGCCCCAGGATGTCATAGCAGGAAGGACCACAGAGATCATTTTAGTCTGGCCACCTAATATTTACAGATAGAAAAGTCATTTAGGTATGAGAAAGTCCAGGGATTTATCCAAAGTCACACAACTAGCAAGCAAAGCTGAGATTCAAATGTAGGTCCAGGGCACTTCCCGCTCCATCATGAAGCATCTCTACAATCAGGGGCATCTGGGATCCGGTTGTCCTGGAAGAGGGAAAGGAAAAAATTTCCATGCTCTGGGTTCACTTTTGGGGAAGTGGAAATGGACAGAGAGGGTGGAGGATCTACCACCTTGCTACATTTATTAGGACTCAGGGGGGGCTGTTCTTCACGCCCTCTAAATCTGGGGCCTGCAGACCTCTCAGAGATGTGTACTGCTAATGGGGTCAGGCCCACGGGGGAAGCGGTTATACAAGCCCTGTCCCTGTTTCCTGACCCACATCTCTGGGCCGCCCACTCTGGGAGCAAGGGGCAGAGGGGGTGTGATTCTCACCCTCATTTACAAATACTCACGGCAGGTACAACCACCCCACAGCATGTAAACACCACGACCTATCCCTCCTCCCACAGTGGGAGGTTGTGGGTCCTGCGTTTGTGGGCCAGAAATGAGCCAGCCTGTGGCCCAGAACCCTCCGTGACCCACTCAGCTTATTTGGGAGTCACTGGTGGGGTCAGGGCTCGGCTGTGGGATTCAGCTCCCTGATCAGGGTAAGGGCTGAGTTTGTGAACAGGGTCAGAGTTCACACTGTAGTTAGGGTCAAGGCTTTGCCTTTGTGAAGGACTGGCTAGATCCATTTTGAGGATGGAACTAGACTTTGGCTCTGGGATATTACAGAGTTCATTTGGCACCATTTCCTAGAACCCCTGAATCTCAGCACCAGAAGGGGTGTTAAAAGATCTTCTAGGAGGCAGCTGGGTGGCTCAGTGAATTGAGAACCAGGCCTTGAGACGAGAGATCCTGGGTTCAAATGTGGCCTCAGCCACTTCCTAGCTGTGTGACCCTGGGCAAGTCACTTGACCCCCATTGCCTAGCCCTTATCACTCTTCTGCCTTGGAACCAATACACAGTATTGGTTTTTATATTAAAAAAAAAAAAAAGATCTTCTAACCAGAGATTCTTAACATTTCTTATGTCCTGAATGCCTTTGGCCATCTGGATGGCCATGGGATGGACCACTTCTCAGAATATTTTTATTTATTTATTCATTAATTCATTTGTTTATTCATTCATTTATTTATTTATCTATTTGTCTAGGTATTTGCTTATTTGCTTATTTATTTGTTTATTCATTAATTAATTCATTTATTTATTCATTCATTCATTTATGTATCTATGTATTTGTTTATTCATTCATTTGTTTGTTTATTTATCTAGTTGTCTATGTATTTGTTTTTTTGTTTATCTGATTACTTATTTATTTATTTGTTTATTTATTTTGTTAAAACCCTTACCTCCTATCTTAGAATCAATACTGTATATTTGCTCCAAGGCAGAAGAGTGATAAGGGCTAGGGCTAGGCAATGGGGGTTAAGTGACTTGCTCAGGGTCACACAGCTAGGAAGTGTCTGAAGCCATATTTGAACCCAGGATCTCCCATCTCTGGGCCTAATTCTCAATCCACTGACCTACCTAGCTACCTCCTCTCAGAATATTTTTGAATGCAAGAAATAATCATGCCCAGGATTACAAAGGAAACTAATTATATTGAAATAGTTATCAGAATATTAAAAAAAGAAAACAACTAAGTTCATGGACCTTCAGGTAAGAATCCTCAAGCTAATCCAACCTGTCCATTTTTCTTCAAAACCTGTTTCATCAACCTATTCATTTTTCATCATTTGTTCCTCAAAAGAAAATCCAAACCCAGAGGTCAGTGACATAGCGACATTCGGGGACAGATCCAAAGCTGAAATCAAGGTGGCCTGACTTCCAGTCCGGATCTTTCCATCGGACCACACTGCCTCCATTCTGAGAATTCTACAAGATTCAGAGCTGAGCTATGAAAGAAGGATTCTTTTCCCAGAGCTTCTTGAAAAGGCTTTGTTCCTAGGCAGAGGAAGTAATAGGTTCCGGGCTCAGGGCTTTCCTTTCTCTCTTTTGGAAACTTTTTGAAATCCGTCTTCACTGACCATGACCTGAAAGTCCCTTTGACATTCCACAGCTATTAGGTGCTGTGTCTTAGTGCTCTGACATTAAGGATGTGGGGGAGGGAGAGGAGGGAAGGCAGGGGCTGCTTCCTTCTGCCCTCCCTGGGACCGAAGGGACATTAGCCAACAACATTCATTCTAGCTCCTCAAGGGCTGGTTCTGGGACCTTGGGAAAGCCAGGGCGTGTTTACTTTAGATTTACTTAGCATCATCCATCTAGAATTAAATGGGACCTCAGAGACCATCTGGTCCAATCCTGACATTTTTACAGATGAGGAAACTGAGGTCCTGGGAAGTAAATTCATACAGATGGCAAGCATCAGAGGCTGAATTCGAACCCTGGTTCTCTGACTCCAGAAATGGTGCTCATTCCATTATGCCACCCTAATCAAGTAAAAATTCTTCAAGTGAAGGCATTATTCAGTTTCTGTCTTGGTGTCCTTGGTAGGTACTTAGCAAATGCTTTTTAAATTAATGAATGAATGGAAGTCTTCACACCTCCCTGAGCCTCCATTTTCTCTAACTGTAAAGTGGAGAGAAACATATTCCCTCACAGAATGGTTGCACTTTATAAATCTTAAAACCCCATCAGTATATGGGTTGCTATTGCTCTCTCACTGGTAATCGAAGCCTGTTTTTATTGTGTCATAATTCTTGAGACCTTCCAGGGTCTGGATTCTATTGGTAGATGCTCCATCCTCTGCCAAGCCTGGAGTCAGGAAGATTCATCTTCTTGAGTTCCAATCTAGCTTTAGACACTCACTAGCTGTGTGACCCTGGGCAAGTCACTTAACTCTGTGTGCCTCGGTTTTCCTATTTGTAAAATAAACTGGGGAAGGAAATGACAAACACTCTAGTATCTTTGCCAAGAAAACTCCAAATGGGGTTCTGTAAAGTTGGATCTAACTGAAAAAGACTCAACAACAACAAACATCGTATCTGCACATTACTAGACCATCTGTGGGTCTTGTGGTGGCTGGGAAAAGAAGAAAGTCTTCCAGAGGTGAGCCTTCCATGACTCCTCTAGGCTGGGCTGGTTGGTGCTCAAAAGAAGGAAATGGGAGGCTGCTATGTGCCAGGCACTGTGCTGAGTGCTTTCAGATTATTAGCTCATTGAACCCAAACAACAGCCCTGGGAGGTCAAGGCTATAAAAAGACAACAGATTATCCCTAAACTGGTACAAAAATCCTTGCTCTGTCCCAGTACACATTCTACTGGCATAGCTTTTCTTTCTTTTTTTTTTTAAACTCTTACCTTCTGTCTCAGAACTGATACCATATATTGGTTCCAAGGCAGAAGAGCCTTAAGGGCTAGGCAATGGAGGTGAAGTGACTTGCCCAAGGTCAAACAGCTAGAAAGCATCTGAGGCCATATTTGAACCCAGGACTTCTTGGTGCCAGGCCTGGCTCTCTCTCCCTACTGACCTTTTTTTGTTTTTCATTTTTTAAAAAATTTCAATTAAATTAAAAAAACATTTATTAAGCACTTATTAAGGACATGGTGGCATAGTGTTAGGCACTAGGGAGATATAGACAAAAAGGAACCCATCTCTACCCTCTATGATCTTATAGTCTAATTTTTTTAATTAATTAATTTTTTTAGAATATTTTTCCATGGTTACATGATTTGTTTTCTCTCCCTCCCCTTTTTCCTCCCCCCTCCTGGATCTGACAAAAATTTCTCTGAATTATACATATATTCTAGTTTTAAGAAACATAGGATCACCCTCTCAGCACAAGGAGGCAAAATAAACATACCCACACCCACACCCACATCTAATTAATTTAGTTTGGGATCTGAGCAGGTGATCTTCCATGATATTATATGAGTGTCAGAATCCTTCAATAAAAGTAGCTCTGTGGTTGAAGCCATCAAAGAAATAATCTTATATAATCTTTTTTCTTGATAATTAATTATTTTTCAGTTAACAAGTATCTATTTCCTCTCCCTCCTCCTTTTCACCTCTCATCCCACCAATGGAAAAAAGAGAAAAGAACAAAAAGCAAGATCCTTGGAACAAATGCACATAGTCAATCATAACAATCCCCCATGTTGGCCATGAATTTAGGGCATGAAAGCATACCTCATTCTGCATGTGATCAGTATTTAATAAATGTTTATTAACATTTGATCCATTGATCTGTCTTAACATAAGAATGGTAGACACCTGAGCAGAGGACCATCTTTACATTTCTATTCAATCCATTAACTTGCAAAATAAAAGAAAAAAAAAGTTCTTATTTGTTTTGATTTTGTGCTAATTGTGATGATAGTAGAGTTGGGAGACCCATTTAACTGCACAGAAGTTTCTTTGTGAGATTCACAGCCACTCAAAGCAAATTGAGCTACCCATTCACACAGGAAGAACCAAGTGGATGAAGAATGTTTATATCCTATATTATGACAGCAATCAAAAACCTATTGGACTAGTTTGTCAATACTAAGTGATAGTGGATCAACCCTGCAAGTGGATAGTAAAAGAAAGGGCACAATGTACAATGAGATTGGGAAAATCAGTGGGGTTCAGGTTTTTAAAGGTACAAAGAAGGGTAGGAAAGAGTACAGGGGAGAATTTAGAAGATATAAAAGGAAAATATGATACAGTAATAATAATAATTTTCTCCCCATCTAGTACTCTGTGATTCAGTCAAATGATTCTCTTCTTCACATGTGACACTACCTCTTCATCTCTATTCCTTTGCACTGAATTTCTGTACTTCATAGAATCTCTCTCTTCCTTTAAGACTCAGAAATAACTTTTTAAAAAATACTTAAATAGTTGGAGAGAAACCCATTGCTCATGATTGGACTGTGCCAGTGAAATAAAAAGATATTACCTAAATTAATTTGCAGATTTAGTGCTATCTCAATCAGGCCATTGGGGAGGTATTTAAAAGGTCTAAATATAATAATTACAAAATTCATTTCAAAGAGCAAAACAGTTTAGAATTTCAAGGGAAATAAAGAACAAAAGTAGAAATAAAGGGAAAGTAGCACTTTCAGAGATCAAATAAAAGCAATAATCATCAAAATCATTTAGCTCTGGTTAAAAAAAGGAAGACTAAAATAGTGTAACAGATTAGATAATCAAGAATTAGAGACAATCTAATTCAATAACCTTATATTCAATGAAACATGAACTACTTGAGGAAGAATTCACATTTGATAAGAAGTTCCAGGAAAATCAGAGGGCAGACTGATAAAATATGAACTGGAAACTTCTGCCACAATAAAGTTCCGACTAAATAAGTGTTCAACCTAAATATAAGTATTCTCATAATTTTCAAGTGGAGGAAAATGGATGAAAGTAGCACCCACAATTATTACTGAGGGAGTGAGGTAGATTAGGGGAAGAAGAGAAGAATTCTTAACCAATAAGAAGTAAAGGAGAATAAAAGTTAAAATAAATAAACTCCATCATGTGAAATTGAAAAGCTTTTTTTGTGAACAAAATCAGGATTGTTTGCATAGCTAAAAATAATAAGAGGTAACATTTTAGAGTGCTTTTAGGTTTGTGAAGAACTTTCAATACATCTTATTTGATCCTCATAATAACACTGAAAGATTAGTACTTTTATCCCCATTCTAAAGATGGGGAAACTGAGGCAAACAGCAGTTAAGTGTTTTTCCCAGGGTGACATAGCTAGTAAGTGTTTGAAACCAAATTTGAACTCAGGTCTTCCTGACTCCAGGATCAGTTCTCTGTCCCTTATCCCACATAGTTGCTTTTTCCTTAGGTTGGGAAATCATCAACTGGGGGAAAACAAAGCAGCTAATATTTTTAATAGAGTCTGATAGCCAAAAAATCTATGAGGGATTAACAGAAATATGTAAGACTAAGCACCATTCACTAATTATTAAGCAGTTAAAGAATAAAGGACTAAAGAGTCATGGGTCAAGATTTGTAACAAGGCCTCAAAAATCATCTAATCTAGTCCCCTCATTTTATAAGAAAACTTAATCCCAGAAAAGGAAAGTGTCTTGACTGACACATACAATTAGGAAGTAACAAAGACAGGATTTTGTTGGAGAATTTTTGGGAAGACAAGAACACTGATACATGGTGGATCTGTAAATTGGTCTGCCCATTCTGAAAAGCAATTTAGAATTATGTTTTTTTTTTAACCTGGACATCCAGTTACTAGGAATATTAGTCAAGGAGGATCAAGACAGAAGAAAAGTCTCATTTATATAAAAATAGTAATTTTAGCATTTGTTACTAAATAATAATTTAACATTTCCAGAAAAGATTTGAAAATAATGTAGGCTCTCCAAAGTGGGAAATGGCTAACCAAATCATGGCTCAAGAATGTAATTGAATATTATTGAACTATAGAAAATGATAAGAAAGAACAAAGAATTCAGAGATCTGTGGGGAAATTTACATGAAGTGATCATAGTGAAATGAGGTAGAAGGTATATCTAACCAGTTAATTGATAAACATTGATTATGGACCTACTGTGTGCCATCCCTTGTGTTAGAAGCTGGGAGACAGAAATAAAAAAAAAATTCAGTAATTTCTCCTTTCAAAGTGCCTCACAATGACTACAACAATGTAAGCAATATAAAAAAGAAGAGAAAGATGAAATTGAATAAATGAAATGAATACTGGGTAATAATGATCAACTTTGGCTCCAGAGAAGACCTAAGAAATATACCTCCCTCCCATCATCATAGAGGCGGGGAACTATGGATGTGGAATATTGGCTTTGTTGTCAAAGGACATTCATATGTTGTAGTTGGTTTTACTGAACTATTTTTTCTTTCTTTAAAAAAAAATATGGTTACAAGGGAAAGCTCTCTGAGAGAGGGTGGGAAGGAGGAAGCTATATTTGGAAATTAATGTGATGTAAAAACAAAAGGCACCCACAAAACAGAACATCTGTTGGTTTTAGCAAATCTGGTCCTTATCGGTGGTCCCTGTATTCCTTAGTAGTGGTGCAGTGTCCAGAGGGGGAGATGATGGTCCTGGTGTTCCCTTCCCTGGTCAGATCATCTCTGGAGGAATGTGTCCCAAATGTCACAAAATAGGCAGGTCATTGACCAATCAGAATACATATAGAGGAGGACAGATGATCAGAATGATGAGGAGACTAGAGACCAAGCCATGGGCTCAAAAAAAGAAACCTAGAATGTTTACCCTGGAGACGAGAAGCCTGGTGGTACAAGGGACGTGATCCCTGGTTTCGAGTATCCATAGAGATATCACAGCCCAGAGGTATTAAATTTATTTTGTATAATCCCAGAGGGCAGAACTAGAAATAGTGGGATAAATGGAGAGACGAGGGGACAGGGAAGAAGGAGGGAGAGAGGATCAACATAAAGAAGAATGCCCTAACTACTAGAGTTTTGACACAGTAATGAAGATGGTAGCGAGCTGCCCTGCCATGAGTGTTAAAGGAGAGAATGCATGGCCCTGTATCGAAGAGACAATATAAGGAACTTAGACAATTGATAACAGGTTGCATTATAACCTCGTGGTCTTTCCAGTCCTGATAATCTAGGGGGCTGTGAAATAATCCAGTTATTCCTATCCCCAATTTCAATCAACAAAAGCATCTCTACCAGAGGGGAATTAAGCCTTTCAGTCATTCCTTTGCCCATCCTGAGTGCCCTCTAAGGACGACGTCTTCCAGAATCTCCTGCTCGGAGGGAGTAAAGGCAATTGATTTCTGTGCTAAAGAAGCCTTTACTCTAAGAAGAAGAGACAGCCCCTGTCCCCAGAACCCTTGTTCATACTGGTTGGCCCTCAGAGGATGGAGAAGGATGGCTTCCCCTAGCCAGGAACCCTTCCCACCAGCCCTGCCCGGGTCATGCTTGCTAGAGAATAAAGAAGCTGGAGGTCTGGTGGCTGGGGATGTGACTCAGCTGGAGCCGCCAGACTTGATGAATGCTAGGCTCCTGTGTGCCAGTTCGAATTAGTCTCCTCCAAATTAAAAATATATATTGACTTTAACTGACTAGGGTGTTTTGGAGAAGATGAAAGGGAGGGGAGATGAAATATTACAAATTAGATAATTAAGGAAGCGAAGAAGACGAAGTGCATAAATTAGAGGGAATCGGGTGAGTTGTGAATCCCCCGCTTCGCTCCAATTTAGAGGTTTAAAAAAAAGTCAGAATGGCGAGAGAGAACTAAACACACAACAGAAAACTAACCAGTCTGAGAGAATTCCACGAGGGGGTGCTTAGGAAGGTAACAGAGGAGCAAATGCCGGTGGCAGATGTGGGCAGGTTCATGGAGACAGTCACTCAGAGGCTTATGTAATCCTTGTCCATCAATCTGCAGAGATTGGCTTCCCTCTGAACAGGGACTTGGAAGATGGCAAGACAAAAGTCCAAGACTCAAGTCCAAGACATCTCGCCTCCCCTATTGGGATGTGAACTCTTTAAGGACCGGGGATGCTTTTATCTTCCTTTGTATCCCCAGGGCTTCACACAGTAACTCTACTTAAAAAATGTTTGTTGACTTGTAGACTTCAGAGCATTAATAGACTTTAGAATCTAACCCTGGATTTATGAAATTGTTGTTTTAAGATTTTTTGGAGGTTATTTAATTATAATGTAATTGATTTCTTAACACACAATTTAATATAATTTTAAATAGAATTTGATTTAAATAGAATTGGATTCCTCTGTAATTTTATGGGGGTTTTTTTTTGTTTTGTTTTGGTTTTTGCATTTAGAAATTTTATTCTGAAAAGGGAACTACAGAATTCACCAGATTGTCAAAGGGTCCTAGGTTCACATCTGGCCTCAGATATTCCTAGTTGCATGACCCTGAGCAAGTCACTTAACTCCATTTGGCTAGCCTTTATTGCTCTTCTGCCTTGGAACTTATACTTAGTATTGATTCTAAGTTGGAAGGCCAGGGTATATACATATTTATGTATGTATCACTCGGACTCTTAAAGGCAAAAGCCCCAACCAATTAGTTCTTCCTCAGTCCAATGACTAGTCAATTTGCCCCTCGTGTTCTTCCTAATCCCAGTGATTTAAAATCTTCCAGGATTGAAAACTCACTCCCTATACTCTTGTCCCACATCAGCTCAATCCTAGCAATCCTTAAAGCCTTTACTCCTCTGCTTTCCCCCTCCATTGTGCCCTTTGGACTCCCCCACCCCAGTTGTTCAGAAACTCACCTTCCTCCTTAATTCTTCTGCTGATAATCTTTCTGGTACTCACTACAACCTTTATTCCCAACAGAAGATACACCTCTTGCAGGATTTTCCAGTGTGTTAGCTAGGTACCACAATAGAGACCAGGCCCTGGAATAAGGAAGACTAGAGTTCAAATCCTGAGATGTCACAATCTTTTTTTTGGCCCAAGTTTCCCCAGTTGTAAAAATAGGGATGAAAATAGCACCCATGTCACAGGGCTGTTGGAAGCTCAAATGGGATATTTGTAAAGTAATTAGCACAGTGCCTGGCACATAGCAGGCATTTGAAACAAGCTTATCCTTTTGTCTTTATTATTCTTAATTCCCCTAACACACAATGCCAGGACAAATGAATATATTCCTTGCACCTCACTGACTTCCATATCTTTTCTCTCACTATCACTCAGTCATTCCTGTGAGGCTCACTCCATTTGCTGGTATTATTGGGCTCAGATTCTTATTGCTACAATCTATAATAACAATAAATAATTAACATTTATAGAGCACTTACTCTATGCCAGGCACTGAGCTAAGTGTTTTACAATTGCTATTTCATTTATCTCATTATTTCATCTTCTTCAGAGGAGATAGATACTATTATTATCCCCACTTTACATGTAAAGAAACTGAGGCAAATCAAGGTTAAGCACCCAGACTCATGGAGATAGTAAATGTCTGAGTCTGGATTTGAACTCCGGTCTTCTTAACTCCAGGCCTAGTAATCTTTCTACTGCACCATCTGCCTGCTCTGTCATCTTTTAGGTTTTTCTCCTCTTTATCTGTCAAGGATTATACTACCTGCTTTTCATCTTCCTCTCTATGCAACTCTTGCCTTTATACTTGAGGAATTAAATATATACATTGATACACCTAACCCTGGACTCCCTATTCACTAGCCCCATCACCTATAACAGTGCCATATGATTTTGAACTCTGAAATTTCCCTTTCTGATTACAATCTACTCCCCTTCAATCTATCCCTCTCTCCTAAATTTCATTTCTAACCCTATTCCTCATCTCTGCTGATATCCTCAATCCCCCTCTCTCTTCTCTTTCTCTCTCTGTGTCTCTCTATATCTCTCTGTCTCTGTCTCTCTCCCTCTCTCTCTCTCTTCCTCTCTCTCTCCCCCCACCCTCTCTCAACCCCCCCCCCATTCCTCAGATCCATGGAACCATGCTCTGAGATCATGCTTACCATCTCATAAGTCTGAATAGGATCATAATTCAACCACTCGAAGACCCTGTCAGCCAGCTGTCTGATTCCATTAAGTAACAAGGACCAAAGATTTGCTAGTTACATCCTCGTGTTTAGGGCTTATGCCCTCCAACAACCTCAGAACCAACACCAAGCTCTCTCTGGCTCTCAGAAAGCTGGCCATCTTTCTTCCCTGGCTTGACTCCCTTTTATAGGTGACAACATGTCTCATTATTCCAAGGGTTTAATATGGATTTATCTAGTTTGAATTTCTTAAGAATGATGATGGGCTTGTAGGATCATCAATTTAATAGAAAGGACTTTGGACTTTATCTAATTTGGCCCTATCATTTTACAGATATGGAACCAAAGACATAAAAGAGTTAGTGACTCTTCAAGGAGCAAACAGAGAATGAGCAGTAGAATCAGAATTTGAACCCACATCTCCTGAATCTGCATCTGGTCCCCTGTCCACTGAAACATACTTCAATCCCTACCCTATGAGGAAAAAATAAAGCAAAACCAAAAAACAACTCTGTCAATTCATCTTCCCATTATGCCTAATTTCATTTGGAGTCATATACAAAAGCACAAATGGCTTGGAGTTCTTAAAAGATATCATTCAAAAAGAAATTTTAAAAGAACCAAAACAATCATTTGAAAGCACTCAGCAAAGCAGAGCAGCCATGGATCCTTCCCAGATCAAGTAGCTCTCAGCTTTGGTTCAACAAGCAAGACAAAACCCAAGAATAATTCAAAGAAATCATTCCAATACCCACATTCAAACTTTCCTTTCCCAGTGGTTGAAGGAGAGAAACAAACCATTCATAATATTTTATGACTACTTTGGACACTAGCAATCTTGATCACTTTCTGCAGCTGATGCTTTCTTCCTTGACCACAGTACTTACCCACACCCTTCTTTGTGTTGTGTTTTTTTTTATTAGTTTGTTATTAAAAACCCTTACCTTCCATCATAGAATCAATATTATGTATTGGTTCCAAGGCAGAAGAGTGGTAAGGATTAGGCAAAGGGGATTAAAAGATTTGCCCAGTATCACACAGCCAGCAAGTGTCTGAGGCCAAATTTGAACCCAAGACATCCTATCTTCAGGCTTGGCTCTCTATATCCACTGAGCTACCTAGGTGTGCCCCCCCTTTTTATGGTTTGAATCTCCCTCCTTTCTCTGCTATATACATTGATTGCTTGCCCCTGATCCTGCTCAAGCCTAAAGGAAAAGGGGTGCTGACTTGCTATTAAAGTCTTAGAGCAAGGAAGCAGCCTGGCTCCATGCCAAATGTTATCTTGTTCCCGCCTACTCTTTCTCCTTGAAAAACCCTGGGCACTGGCTACCATCCCATGTCCCTTTCCAATGGCCAATCCTGACTCCACTTGCTTCAGCTTTCTCTGGAACTGCCTTGGCTTCAAAGCTTTGTGGGCAGGGCTGATAGACACTGCCTGCCTAGGGTATGCCTATTACATCAGGATCATGGATTTAGAGATGGAAATGACCTTAGAGTTCATCTAGTCCAACCCTTCTCATTTTACAGATGAGGAAACTAAGGCCCACAGAGATTGTGACATGTCTAAAATCACAAAGAAATATGTGGCTGAGCTGGAATTTAAATTTGGTTCCTCTGACTCCAGATCTGACATTTCTCCTGCTTCTATCCCAGTGCCAAAAATTAGTTAAATATACATTGTGTTTCACCCTCAGTTCAATTGCCCACTTGTCCTACTGCCTTTCACATCCAGCTAGTCCTCACCTCTGGATTACCCATGCCATCTGCCTTCTTTATTGGCACTCTGGAACCACTGGAGGAAAACATATGACTATATGCTTACTGGGTCCACTGAAAGTTCATGTTAACTAATCTCAATTCATCCTTCTATGCTGTGCAACGATCTTTTTTATTCTTCTTTGGTTCTCTAGACTTCTCCCCAACCCCATCAATCATGCTAACCTTTCTCTTCTTCTTTTAAATACAAAATGCTTCCCAGAACCCACTCTCCTATAAATCTCATGGATTCAATGAGAAAATTGGAACGGCCCACTGTGAGCTTCTTGATCTCTATCTCTCCCTCCTGGCTTGACTAGTTTCCTTTGGAACCCAACTAAAATCCCACCTTCTACAAGAAAACTTTCCCTAACCCTCTTAATTTTAGTGTTTTCCCTTGGTTGATTATTTCCTATTTATCCTGTGTTTTTCCTTGTGGTTCCAAGAAGCTGTAGCACACGAAGTGGACACATTCCAGTAAATAGTTTTGGCAGACAAGCTAAACCAGGTTGAGGAAATAACAGGCCTTAAACCTGTCAGTGGGTTAGGAGGTGTCTACCCAAGGAACAGGAAGACTTCCCCTCTGTGGAAAGGGCAGTCAAGAACAATTTGTTCCAACTGCCATGAAGGTGGTGGAAGCAATCACTGAGGAAGGCTTTGAGCTTGATTAGACATTGAAGAAGCCAAAGTCATCCTCTGCATCCCAAGCCATTACCAATCATCTTGACTTTTGTTTTGCCCCTGGACTTTGATAACTCTGGAAGAGAGTGTAAAGCTGACTTCTGCCTCACTTTGGGCAACTCTGCCTCACTTAAATCCAAATTCTGTTTGAGTTAAAAGGCATTATCTGATGTCATTGAAGGAAAACAATCATTTAACCTGTATACAGTTTGTTTGTATATAGTTGTTCATATATTATATCCCCCCATTAGAATGTGAGCTTGAAGGATAGGACCAATTTTTTTTGTCTTTCTTTTTATCCATAGAACTTAGCATAGCACTTGGGGCATAGAAGGTGCTTAATAAATGTTGGTCAACTGATACTCTATACCTTCAAGGCCCTCTAAGCAGTCATCCATTCTACCCTTAACTCCTTTGTAAGAAAGGATAACATCCTCTTTGACAAAGAGACCTCTTCTACTTTTACTCTTTGTTCCATCCATTTCTACCTGTTCCAGGAGCTTATTCTGCTATATCCCATCCCTCCTCATATCTAATTTCTTTCCATGTTTGTTTTTTCCCCCACTACCTATAAATATGTTCAAGATTCTCTTGTCCTTAAACAAACAAAAATCTTTGTCTTGACTTTGCCTTCCTCTTACTCTCCAAACCCTTCCTCTATTTCATGAACTTCTAAGAAAAAAAAAATCTGCCTGCTCAATGCCTCCAACCTCCAATTCCTCACAGCCATTTCTAAGGTCTTTGCAATCTAGCCGTTAGATCCACCACACAGCCAAAACTGTACCCCTTACCAACAATCACAACTTCCAAAGACAATAGTTGTTTTTTAGTCTATATAATTCTTTTGACTTCTTTGTAGCTTTTCGTTCTGCTCTTGACTCCTTCCTCATTGATACTCCCCTCCCTTATTTTCTGTGATACTTATCTCTCTTGGTTCCCCTCTTAACTTTCTAATCTCTCCCCACTCTCCTTTGGGAGGAAATGATCCATCTATTGTTCCTTAAATGTAACTTCCCAAGATTCTCTCCTAAGTTCTCTTCTCTCCTCCCTCTCTTCCATAAATATACAAATTTTATTCTCATAGAAATTCTGCAGAAATGAAGAAACAAGCTTATATGTCATAGAATTACAGAACTTAAGAGTTGGAAAAGATCTCAGTGTTTATTTAATGAAAATCATATATGAAAGCAATCATTGTTATAACATATTTGATCAGTGGTCCTCTATTTGCTTGAAGACCTCTAAAAGTTTTGCTAAGGCAACCTATTATACTTTTGGATAACTATAATTATTAGCAAGATTTCCATGCTTTTTTACTGACTGACTGATTGTTGATATCAAGTATGAACTTATTCATTTCAATTGCTAGCTGATGCTCCTTGTCCATGTGACAGTCCTTGAAATAGACTTGAAGATCACTAGCATTTTCCTTCCCAATCCTGAGTCTTCTCTTTATTAGGTTAAAGGTGTATGTCTCCTTCAACATATCATTACTGTCAGTAATTATTGGTATGTTCTCAGTTGCCTTTTTTATTTTTATAAAAATTTTTTAAAACCCTTACCTTCTGTCTTGGAGTCAATACTGTGTATTGGCTCCGAGGCAGAAGAGTGGTAAGGGCCAGGCAATGGGGGTCAAGTGACTTGCCCAGGGTCACACAGCTGGGAAGTGTCTGAGGCCAAATTTGAACCTAGGACCTCCCATCTCTAGGCCTGGTTCTCAATACACTGAGCCACCCAGCTGCCCCCCTCAGTTGCCTTTTTTAATGGGATTAAACTATAATATTTTCTCCCAAGAGTTTCACATCCTCCCCACAACAAACACACATCTTTTTTTCTCCCTGATATCATAGGATTGTTGAATTAGAGCTGGAAGAGACATCAAATATTATCTGCCCAACCCTGTATTTTTACAGATGAGAATAAGATCTGGGGAAATGAAGTGACTTGTTCAAGGTCATACAGTAAAGAATCAGTCAGAATTGGAACCCCAGTTCTCTGACTCTGGAGTTACTATTTTTTCCACTGTATCATAATTCTACCCTCAAAATTACATTACCACCGACACAGACTTTCTCTATTTATATTAGATCTAGTTTAGTTACTACTTTCCAAACCTATTTTCTTTAGTGCCATTTCTATTTCCTCATGCAACACACTAGGGAGTATCTAATTATGGTCAAAATGTGGTGACTATCCTGTCACTAATGTAATAATTTTTTTAAAAATAGAAATCTTCATAGATTTCCTCCTCCTACATTTCATATTCTTCTAGTTTCACCCCTAAATGACCTTGTAATAATCTGGTTTAATTGGTTTTTCTCTCTCCAAGTTTTCTATAAACTTGTTTTATCCCCCACTGCTTCTTGCTTATTTTATGAGGTAATGCTGCTCATAATCTTCTCCCATCCTACTCTATTCGATTTTCTACTTAATGGATGTTTTAAACCTGTTGCCCTTAACTGCTTCTCACTGAGGTATTTTTTCATGATTACTTTCTTTATTTCATTATGATAATTGATTTATATCATATAAACACACTTGGGAAATGGTGATAGTCTGTATTAATGTCTGTTCTTTTATCCATTTTTCATTTTTAATCAACAACAGATTGTTTAGCTAGGTCATGTTGGATTTGACTAATCTACACTCAATATTTTCTTCTCATTTTGACTCTTTTTTTAAATTTGTTATTGATTTTGATCTTTGCTCAAACAAGATGAAGCATAGAAAACTTGTTTAGGAATGACTCCCAGATCAGTGATTATTCATTTCCTTTCTGTTAGAATGTAGTCAACTCAATGATGTAATTCATGCTTGCCATGTTCTTCACCTTCCAATGCTTTGGGAAAAAAAGTATTCATGATATACAGGCATGAAGCTTTTAGATAGCATATAGGACTTTGTCCTTTCTCATGTAATACTCCTATTACTTGTTTTCCTATATGAGGATAGTTAGGAAAGATATTTTTGGAAGGAGAAACTATAGAATTTGGTGATTAATTAGACACAAAGGAGATGAAGAAGAAAAAATCAAGAAGGATTCTGAGGTTACAAACCTGGGTGATATAGAGAATAGTGGTTCCCTTGCCAGAAATATTTGAGGATGAATGAGTCAATGGGGGTTAGAGGAGAGGAGTAACGAGCTTCATTTTGAACATGGCGGGTTGAAGAAAATGATAGGGCATGCAGGTGGGGCTATCCAGCAGGCAGCTGATGATGTGACATTGTTGTTTAGAAAGGAAGTTAAAACTGTGTGTCATTATTGATGATAGCTGTCATGGTAAATATGGTTTCAATAATCCCTTATATTACTTCATGATGGCAAAATTATTTCATGTGCATCTTCTCTCTGAGGAAATCAGAGTCCAGAGAGGGACACTAAATTGCCCATTGCTACACAGCTAGTGAGTGATCTACCTGAATGTGTCATTTGTCATGATAATTATAACATTCAATTACTTGTTTAAGGAACTCAGAGTTAAGTTGTTTTGATTGTATGCAATATTTTAATATTCTTTTTTTAAAAAAAAAAACTAGTTCTGACTTAGTTTCAGTGAATCAGTGGCCTGATTACTCATAGAAAGCTGGCTTAGGGATATAACTCATACATCATCAGCCCATTTTCTTTCTTTTAACATATAAGCTACCTCATTAATTATATTCATCTCTGTTCATTATACCAAAACCTACTGATTCTTTTTCTTATTCAAAGATGTTTTATTTTCCCAATTATGTGTAATAATAATTTTCAACATAAATTTTCTGAAATTATAAGATCCAAATTGTCTCCTTCCTTCACTCCTCTCAAGGATGGTAAGCAATCTGGCCTGAGTTATACATATATTTACTGATTCTTTTATTGAAAAAAAGTGATTTGGGTTGCTTCTATACCTTCTTTCTGAACTACACTTTATATACATTTCTCTCCATCTTCACTTTTCTCTTACCTGTTAGAAGTGTTACCAATCATCAGAATAGATGTCAATTTAATCTGAAGTCTTACTTAGTTTTTCAGAACTTCTTTCTACCTCTTCAACTTTAACAACTAATATTGTTGTTCCATGAGCTGAAGTTGTCTTTATGGTGGTCTTTTTACAAATATTTATCATTAAAAGTCCTAAAAGATGTGATGATAACCAAATGTCCCATGAAATGTTTCTTGTTCTTCATTGTACTGAATGAGTTATTCACCCATTTCCTTGGTTCTTCAGGGAATATTCATGAGCTATCATTTAGCTATAACTTCTTTTTTTCTTTTGGTTTTATTTTAAATTATAATTCCTCCTACAAAGACGTCCACTCATTAGTTATTGGACAAGAATCTCACTCATTTTTCGATCACCAATAGAAAAATTAAAACTTATTGATTGTCTAAGGCCTGTGATTCTTAGCATCCTATTCTCTCTTCCTTTCCTTCTGTCATCATCACAGCAAAAAAGGAAATGGGGCTTCCAAAGAGTGAAAGCCATTTAAAAATTGTTCTATGTATCATAAGTTGGCTTGACAAAAAAGAAGAAAAAAATCACCAGTTGGCTGGCCTATTGGCAATGCATCTCTCTGTAATTATCTACGCTGCTCCTCAGAAGACTGACTTAGTATCTTGCTGAGGCCATACTCAGAGCCTTTTCTGAATGAGCTCATGCTTAGCTGGCATCGTCTTTGAGAGCTCAGACTTACACCCATGCTACACTGAAGCACCTAAGAAGCCTGGGTAGAAGGTAGTAGTATTCTAAATGCTGATTGCATTGAGTCCCAGAATATTATCGTCTCCTATAAGAGATCTATAATCACTAAAAGGAATGTGGCCTATTTAACATCACAGGAAAGACCAAATAGATGAGGAAATTTCAAGCATAATTCAACATGCATTTGGGTCTTATAGAGTTTGTCCTTCACTAATAATAATAGTTAACATTTATATAGTACTTACTATGTGCAAGGAACTGAGCCAAATTCATTACAAATACTATCTCATTTGATCCTCCCAATGACCCTGGGATATTGCTGCTATTATTATTCCCATTTTCCATTTGAGAAAACTGAGAAAGAAGAAAAGTGACTCACCCAAGGTCACATAGCTTAGTAAGTATCTAAATCTAGAATTTGAACTCTGGTTGTCCTGACTTCAGAACCATTATTTCACCTACTTGCTTATTATGTATGTTTGCTGCCACTATGCATATTTGGGACAAACTGTACAGATGGACATCAAATTGAGCCCAGAGTTGAACAGGAGGAGGAGAGCAGGCTTCATTGCTTCTGGGAAATTACAAAGTTGACCCCTAGCTTCCCATGAAAGCAAAGATTTATCTTTATAATACAAACTTTCTACTGTTGTTTCTATATGGCAGCAAGGCATGGAACAACACGACTTTCTCTGAGGGACTAAAATTGAGGATCACACAGAGGGCAATGGAGACTCACAAGGTAGAGGCAATCCGGACTGCTCCATAAAACCAAAGAAGAATTCCTAAGAAAAACAAGAGTAAAAGTAGAATCAAGAAATTGTAATAGGAAAAGAAAATGGGCTGGTCACATGAAAAATAAAGAGATGGCCATTGGATAGCCAGAATTCCAGTGGTATCCTTACAGTGTCAGGTAAAATCAAAGACTACCAGTACATTAGAATGATTTCCTATTGTGAAATTATGGGAGAATAGGGAAGAGTCACATAGGATGGGCAGACATTGATGAGCTGTGATCTGCATTTTGGGAAGGAAACTCCAGAATCAGTGAAACCACAGATCTACTGGGGCTTTTGAGAGTGATGGTGTTTCTTGTGCCCTCTCTGCAGGACTCTGCAGTCCTCCTCCATCTCCATATCTGGAATACTCTCGTCCCTCATATTGTAACTTCTAGCTCTCTTCAAGACTCAGCTGAAATGCCACTTCTTATAAAAGCTCTTTCCTCATTCTCTTAAATAAGCAATTACTTTTTGATTTTTTCATCTATATATTTTTATAGCATCCCCTGCTGCTTAGCCATTTCTTCAACTTGCACTCTACTCATGGATTGATGATTCCATTGGGTGGCTAATTTTTCATTTTAGGATTCTAGGGTTAACTGAACCTGGCTTTCAAGTTTGCATGTGGCTACTTGTATTAAAACGAGGTGGGAACTGTGTGCAGATGCTCCAAGGACAGGCCTCCCATAGGGCAGGATTGACTTATTTGTTTACATCATGCTAAGAGATTCACACATGACCTGGCATTGGAACAATAAAACATTTATTTGGGGCGGAAACTAATTTTTAATAAGAATAGGACGAACTAACAGCCATGTCCCTGAATTAGGAGTGCCCTTTCCTTTCTCCTCCAAGCAGAATGGGAAATGAGTTTCTACCAGACTCACACTGCCATCAGGCAAGGCTTAGTTAAGGTCTTTCTTCAGGTGGAGTATGAGATTTGAAAACTTAAGGACAGGCAGCCTTAGCATTGGTGCTTAAGAAACCCTAAAGGGTATGTCCCATTAATTGCTCCCCACTTATCGCTGTCCTCTTGGTTTCTGAATTAATATTCCAGCTTGATCTGCATTAAACAATTCTTGTTTTTCTCTCTCCTTCCTCCTCTTCTCTTTCCCAGTAGAAACCTAGATTAAACCTCTATTTTTTTAAAACCCTTACCTTCCATTTTAGAATCAATACTGCGTATTGGTTCCAAGGCAGAAGACAAGTAAGGGCTAGGCAATGAAGATTAATTAAGTGACTTGCCCAGGGTCCCACAGCTAGGAAGTTTCTGAGATCAAATCCAGGACCTTCTGTCTCAAGACCTGACTCTCAATGAACTGAGCCACCTAACTGTCCCCAAACCCCTAGCTTTTTATCAGGATAAAACAAAAGTTCTCTCTTCATTTTTCTGAGAAGGATGAAAGCTTTCCTACTTAGCTACTGATGACATACATTAGTCTATTTTCTTCCTTCAGTCTAGGGAGTTTTTCTCCTTACTTGGCAAAGAGAAGGGAAAGAGAGAGAACTTCAGCAAAGCTCCCACATTTTGAAGATCCTCTGGCTACATTATCTCACTGAAGACACACAATTCTGTCTGAGAAGGAGGTCAGGCAGGGATTATCATCCCCCATTGGAAGGATGGGAATACTGAAGTTAGAGGAGGGATATGGTGATTGAGAATTGGTTTCCCTAATCTGGGGTTCATGAACATTTTTTAATGTCTCCCCAAGGGATTTTCTTTTGCCTTTCATTGTATGCTTCTCTCTTAGGACAGTGCTTAATAGGAGGCATTTAATGAATGCTTGTCTGACTATTGACTATGCAAATATTTTGATAACTGTGTATGATATCAATTGGTTTCCTTTGTCACCCTATGTATATTATTTTATGCATTTAAAAAAACATTATTTTGAGGAGTCCATTGTTTTTATTAGATTACTAGACTACAAAAAGGGTCCATCTCTCTCTCTCTCTCTCTCTCCTCTCTCTCTCTCAAACACACACACACACACACACACACACACACACACACACACACACACAAAGTTAAGAATTCCTACATAACCAAACCTCATAGAGCATGAAGGTCCTTCACCAGCCTGGTGACCCTTATTATTAATGTCCTTAAATTTTAAATATGTGCATAATTATTATTAATATTCTTAAAGCTTCTAGAATTGAACACTAAGTTCCAGAAGTGGTCTGATCAGGGCAGAACAGAACAATAGGATTACCTTCCTCCTCTTGAAAATTACTGTCTTAAGATTTTGTTGACCTTTTTGGGTGTCATGTCACAAAGATAGCTCTTGTTGAAGTTACAATCAACTAAAAATCCCCAGAGTCTTAAAAAAAACTGCCTTTCAATTTGGAACTATGCCCAAAGGGCGATAAAAGACTGCCCTTTGATCCAGCCATAGCACTGTTGGGTTTGTACCCCAAAGAGATAATAAGGAAAAAAACTTGTACAAGAATATTCATAGCTGCACTCTTTGTGGTGGCCAAAAATTGGAAAATGAGGGGATGCCCTTCAATTGGGGAATGACTGAACAAATTGTGGTATATGTTGGTGATGGAATACTATTGTGCTAAAAGAAATGATAAAGTGGAGGAGTTCCATGGAGACTGGAACAACCTCCAGGAATTGATGCAGAGCAAAAGGAGCAGAACCAGGAAAACATTGTACACAGAGACTGATACATTGTGGTACAATCGAAGGTGATGGACTTCTCCATTAGTGGCAACGCAATGTCCCTGAACAATCTGCAGGGATCTAAAAAACATTATCCACAAGCAGAGGATAAACTGTGGGAGTAAAAACACCGATGAAAAGCAACTGCTTGACTACAGGGGTGGAGGGGATATGACTGAGGAGAGACTCTAAATGAACACTCTAGTGCAAATACCAACAACACGGAAATGGGTTCGAGTCAAGAACACATGTGATACCCAGTGTAATCATGTGTCGGCTGTGGGAGAGGTGGGGGGGGGGAGGAAAAGAAAATGATTTTTGTTTCCAATGAATGATGTTTGGAAATGACCAAATAAAATAATGTTTAAAAAATTAAAAAAAAAACTGCCCTCCAACTTTGCCTCCCTCATCTTACATTTGTGAAACATTTCTTGAATCCAGATGTAAAACTTTACATTTATCCTAATTATTTTTTTCAAATAAATGGATGTTTATCAAGAAGATATAGCAATGTCAGAAGTTTACCATTTTCATATCTGGGATATGGAGGGTAGGTGCTATTATTTTCTCCATTTTATAGATGAAGAAACTGAGGCAGTTGTAGGGTAAGGGGCTTATCCAGAGTTACATAGCTAGTAAATGTCTTGTCTCTGGTCTTCCTGACATGGGGCCCAGCATTCTATCTATTGTGATGGATTTCCTGGAATAGTATATTGGATTTGGGAGGTGAAAATCCTGCTGCCCTTTGCCCTAGTCAAACTATGTCTAGAATACTGCTCAATTCTAGGTGTCACATTTTAGGAAGGAGATTTAGTTACTTTGAAAGTGTCCAGAGGAAGATATCCAAGAAGGGGAAAGGCTTTGAACTCCCACCATATTTAGATTTATTGAAGGAACTTTTGAGGATTTTAACCTGGGGAAGAGGTGCCTCATAGAGTGTGTGACAGCTATCTTCAAGTATTTGAGATACTATATATACTATAGGTGGCAACTCAGTGGCACAGTGGCTAGAGTTCTGGGCCTACAGTCAAGAAGACTCATCTTTCTGGATTCAAAAATGGCCTCAGACACTTGCTAGCTGTGTAACCCTGGGCAAGTCACTTAGACCTATTTGCCTCAGTTTCTTCATCTGTAAAGTGAGCTGGAGAAGAAAATGGTAAACGACTCCAGTATCTTTGCCAATAAAATCCCAAATGGGATCATGAAGAGTCAAGCACCACTGAAACAAGCTAACAACAAATAAAAGTCCTGTAGAACCAATCAATCAACCAACCAATCAATCAGCATTTATTAATCGCTTGCTATAAAGAGGTATATGACTTTTTCTGCTTGGCCTCAGAGGACATAGAAGTTATAGAGAAGCAAATAAAGGCATGATATAAAGGGGGAAAATAACCTTCCTACCAATTAGAGCTGTTGAAAAGTAAAATGGGCTGAGTCGGGAGGTAATGGGTTCCTTCTCTCTAGAAATCTTTAAGCATAGATAGGCTGGATACTGTATAGACAATCAATTAATAAGTTAGCAGATATATATTACCTAACTACTTATGAGGTTTGTCATAGAGGAGATTTCTGGTCAGATATGGGTTAGGCCAATTAAAATTTATATCATTCCATTTGGCCTAGAAGTCCAGTCTGACAAGATTGTTTGGAAAACTGGTTCTGCCATCCAGTGGGTTGACCATCCCACCCAGATTTATGTCATCAACACTTTTAATACCTCTACTTTTATCTAAGACATTGATTGAAAATGGTTCCAGGTATCTGTAGAGATGTCATATCTAAGAGTTATTAAATTAGGGTTTTTTTAGACCCCAAGGGAAGGATTAGCAAGAATGAATAAAAGTTACGAAGATACATGTTTAGGCTCAATATTTGGAGGAAAAAACCTTAGAACTTCTTTATCCTAAAATAGAGATTTTGTAAGTGTTAGAGGGTTCCCCATCACCAGAGGTTTTCAACAAAGGTTAGATAACCAATCGTGAAGGACACAGTGAATGGTGTAGTGGGTAGAGTGATGGACCTGGAGTCAAGAAGGCTTGAGTTCAAACGTAGCCTCAGACAGACACTTACTAGCTGTGGGATCCTAGGCAAGTCTTTTCATCTGTCTGTCTCCATCTATAAAATGAGGATAATAATGACATCTATCTCCCAGGGTTGTGAGGATCTCATGAGATAACAGATTGTAAAGTACTTGCAAACTTTAAAGTGATATGGAAATGCTTGCTATTATCATTATGGTGATGGTTATTATTATAGGCGATTCTTGTCCAGTAATAAATTTGGTCAACAGAGTCTCAGGTCCTTTCCAACAATGACATTTTCTGTGATAAAATCCTATTGTAGTTCTTTCCATCTTTCAATTGATTGGGTGGAAAAAGTCTTGGATCTGAAGTCAGAAGAACTGGTTCATGTCCTATGGCTTCCTTTATTGTCCAGGTTAACAGGAGGTAAGTCACTTAACCTTTCAGAGCCAATTAATCTTCTATGTAAATTAGAGATAAAATGTAAATGAGTTTATCTCACCTAGAAAGTGGTGATGAAAATCCCCCTGGTATATAGTAAGGGTTAGCACTGAGTCTGAATGGTGCTAGGGAAAAGGCAAATTCAGCCCATTCAGCCATAACCCCAGAGTGGGGCCTACCCTGGATTTAGCTCAAGGGCTTTAAAAGTTATAAAGTTCTCATAATACTCACATTTCTTCAGAAGTGTAGAAACAAGTGAGCCTAGCACCTTGTTAGCATCCACAATTAGTTAAAATAGGAAGCTGCAACGGTTGAGCTAACCCTCATGAAGCAACCCCATTGTGTGCTGGAGCCCCCAAATCTTTGTGCCTTACCCCAAGCTGAATTTGTTGTAAGAGCTGATTGGAGGGTATTTTTTGTGCTACTTGCCCTGGGCTTCAAAAATGTTAATTATGGCTCTGTCAACCAGATCTCTTTCCTCTTTCCCTTACAGAGTAGAGGGAATAACTTTCTTTCACTATCCATCCTTCTCATTTCCCCTTAAAATAGTGGAGAGGGCTGGGGACCTCTAAGGTTCCTAGGAGCTACTTAATTTAGAGTCCAGTGTCACTCCTGAATCAATAAACATTTGAAACTCCAACAATATAACTAGTAAGACAAGGTTCCCAAGGTCTCCAGTCTTCTATGTGATCAGGTAAATCACTGAACCTCTTTGGACTTCAATCTCCTCTATAAATTGAGAAGAATAAACAAGATCAGGACTCAAGAAACTATGGTCCATAGGCCCAAACTGGTCAGCTGCCCAATGTTTCTGTAGAACTGCGGGTTAAAAATTTTTTTTTCCATTTCTAAGTAAAGTTTATTACATAATAATGTAATAATAAAAGTGGGGGGATAAAACATTCCTAGCTCAGGGGGTCATGGAAAAATAGGCAGCCAGTTGGATCCAGCCTGTGGGCCAGAATCTGGCAACTCTCCCACTAAATGGTTGCCTTCTCCTGTCCCCCCCCCCCCCAGTTTGAAATTCTACAATCTTTTGGTAGGATTTTTTTTAAGTCTTTAGAGGATCAGAGGAGGGAGAGTTCTGGATGTGCTGGGGTTCTCTGTAAAGGTTTTCTAAAGAAGATATTTTTTTAAAAAGATACCCTATTAGGGGAACAAAGGTTGAGAAAGACTTCTAGTCAACTTCTTATGACTGCTAAGTACCGGGTTTGGAATCAGGATATTTGAGTTCAGATCTTGGTTTTGAGCCTTTCTATAGGGCCATGGCCAAATCACTTTATTTCTTGGAATCTCCCCTCTCTATTTTTCTGTAAAATAGGAGTAAGATGACTTATACTCCCAACTCCCAGGGATGTTATGAGGAAAGCTCTGGGTAACTTTTCAGAGCTCAGGAATGGGAGACACACTTTTGATGAGCTTTCTGGCCTCTCTTAGAACAGATACTAGTCCTGGACCTGATACCTGAGAGCAGTTTCTTCCAGATGACCCAGCTCCTGCTGCCCTCATTTGCCTGCCCCAGATCCTGCCTTGGCCCAGACCTGGAGCAGTAGGGGTGGAGGTGGGGTGCTCTTGCTGGGCCTGGAAGGAGAACAGGTGTCATTTAATTAACAGGTCGCCACCCTCAGCACGAGGGCATTTTTAGCACAACCCAGTTTGACTAGGAAGGCGACATTTCTGTTACTTGGAGAAAGAGAGGGGCATCACTCCCCCAATTTCCCCAGTGAGAGCTCTAGGCACTTTCCACAAGGTTCCTGAATAGGGGGACCTGGCAGATCCCTGGTGGTCACCCTATAGTCTCTCCAACCACCTCGATCAGAGATGGATCCCTTTTCTGCAGCACTCAGAAACGCTCTGCTTCCTCTGTGGCCCTGCCTTTATAGTCCAATTCAATTGTATAACACACTGTACAAAGTCCAATGTTAAGTGAATATTTTCAATATTCAGAGTCTATGCTTTGAGTTACAAGTTTATGCTGAGGAGATGGAAATGAACAAAATTTTATTCTTGCCCTAAGGGAAACTCCTGGTCTAAGGGAAAGCATAGCCCTCATCCTCAGGGATCCCTTGGTCTTAGGGGGGCAGGATATATTCAGAGAGAGATGGAAAAAGATCTGTAGTCATCAGAATATCTTTTAAAGAAACATTAATAAATATCTTTGCATTTGGCATTTGTCTCTCAAGTCCTGAAGGGTTTTGTGCTTAGAATCTTGAAGAAATTGAGCATATTCCTAGATTGGTCCAGAGCTACTAAAGACCTGAGAGGCCATCTAATCCAATACATTCTTTTTATTTTTAACCCTTACTTTCTGTCTTAGTAGTAAGTCTAAGAGAGAGAGGCAGGGGCTAGGCAATTGTGGTTAAATTACTCGCCCAAGATCACCCAGCTAGGAAGTGTCTGAGGCCACATTTGAACCCTCCAGATTCTAGGTCTGGTGTTATATCCACTGGACTACATTAGTTGCTCCTCAACACAATCATTTTACAGATGAGTTAACTGAGGCCTAGAAAATAGGAGGGACTTAGAGGTCACACAAGTAATAAAGGTTTGAGTCGAGTTCTGAATCCAAGTCATCTATTGAGATTCTAGGAGAAGGCTTCCTAAAGGGAGTTAATAAAAAAACATGGCACAAGGGAATCAAATCACTGGCTTTGGAGGCAGAGGACATGGGTCCAAATCTTTCCTTTGATGTCTCCCACCTGTTGTGGAAGAGAGAAATGTCTGATGGGTCTGGAAGTTCAGTCACTATCATCAACAAATCAAGTCAGAGAGATATTTGGACTATTGTCCTTCTTTCTTCTGCTTCCTTAACCACAAGAGAAAACAACCTTCTTCCTTCCTTCAAGGCAACCAAATCCACCCAGCAGTTGGTTTGCCTCTAACTGTTTCTCCCGGTAACATTCCAAATCAGAATACTTTCATTTGACTGGCAGGTCATCAGTCTCAGCTGTTCCATGTCTTGTTGCATGCTTTCCCCATTTCTCTCTTCCACACTGTATGATCTTGGATAAGTCACCTAAGCCCCATTAACTTCAGTTTGTGTTGAGAGAGAGTTAAACTCTCTGGCCTCTGAAGTTCCTTTTTGCTTCAGATCCATGATTCTCTGGCAACTCAACTGAGCTCAGCTTACTTTAATAGAGGTCAGTTTTCATTTCTGAGGAGTCTCTCTTCCCAGGAATTTTCCTGAAGTTCCCTTTTCTTTCCATATGACATCTCCAACTGTTTTAAATGAAAGTCATGACTCACTGAAGCTCTAGTATCATCTAACATCCATCCAATCTTCTGTCTATATTGAAGGAGAAATGAGAGGAGGGTTAATGATCTTTCCAGTCTCCCCTACCACCCTGCTCTCTGCAGCTTATATGTCCCAGCAAGATCCAACAGAAACATTGCCCTGCTCCGAGGTGTAGAGGAATCTCATTCTTCCTTTTTGTTTGTTTCAGTAGCAGTTGATGAGCAATCTCATTGGGTATTACTTGTGTCCTTGATCAGAACCTATTTCCATGTTGTTGTTTGCACTAGGATGTTCATTTAGAGTCTACATCCCCAACAATATGCCTTCAAGAGGCATCTTATTCTTGAAGAAACCCTAAGTACTGAAGAACATGATGTGATGGGCTCTGATTAGCCAGGTCTCCCCAATCCAAGGCACACCCCCTCTAGGAAGGTATATTGATTCGGAATTAGGAGATGTATGTTAGGCTATGTATGTTGGACACTTGCTATGTGACTCTGGGCAAGTCACCTTCTGGACCCTTGGTTTTCTCATTTGCCAAATGGGAGAAGATATCACTGGCTCAACCTTCTTCACAGAGCAGTTCTCAGGACCTAGCTCTAGAACCATTAACGGAGAAGCTGATATTCTTCCTCAAAGTGAATCAGTCCCAGTAATTAGAATGATATCAATGAGGACTCACATTTCTTTTTTTTTTAAACCCTTACCTTCCATCTTGAAGTCAATACTGTGTATTGGCTCCAAGGCAGAAGAGTGGTAAGGGCTAGGCAATGGGGCTAAGTGACTTGCCCAGGGTCACACAGCTAGGAAGTGTCTGAGGCCAGATTTGAACCTCTGACCTCCCATCTCTAGGCCTGACTCTCAATCCACTGAGCTACTCAGTTGTCCCCTCCTTTATAATTCTTAAAGGCAAGGACTGTATATTGCTCATCTTTGTCCAAGATGGACCTGCCCATCATAGGTGATTAGACAATGGTCATAGAGTGAAGAACTGACTGAAGATCCCTTTCCAACCTTACCCCCTGCAATTTGCCAACAGATATCCTCTGCTTCATTCAATAATGAAATATAACAGATATTTATGAAGCACTCACTCTATGAAAGGTAGGATGGGCAGAGTGGGGTGGTGGATAGTATGCTGGACTTCAAAACAGAAAAAGCTGAGCTCCAGTTTTGCCTTTGCCACTGCGTTGGGACTGTGAACAAGTCACTAAACTTTTTAAAAGTCTTAGACAATTCCCTAAGCCATCTATTAGGGTCAGATTTCAAGGTTCACATGGATAGAGGAAGTTCCCATACCAAGGACTGTGTAAAAGGAAAAATGTTAGGAATAGAAAAGAAAATAAATGAATAAATAAAATTTTGGAAGTAAAAAACAAAAGGAAAAAAGTAAAACAAGCCAATAAACAGCTCCAAAATAACCCATGCCCTCAAGGAGTGGGCCAAGGATAACTTGAATTCAGAAATGTAAATAAAAAGTAAATTGAGTAGGGAAACAAGCAAACATTGCTATTTTTCATCCTTTCAGTCCTATTGGATTCTTTTTTAACTCCATTTGGGATTTTCTTGGCTAAGATACTGGAGTGTTTTGCCATTTCCTTCTCCAACTCATTTTGCAGATGAGGAAACTGAGGCAACAAGGTTAAGTGTTTTCTATGTGCCTGAGGCTGGATTTGAACTTGGGAAGATGATTCCTCCTGACTCCAGGCCCAACTTGCTATTCCACTGTGTCCCCTGGCCACCTGGAACACAAAGTCCTGGGGGGATTAGTCAATCAGTCAATAGACATTTATTAAGCACCTGCTATATGCCAGGCATTGTGCTAATCTTTGGAAATCCAAAGAAAGGGAAAAGACAGTTTCTACCCTGGAAAAGCTCAGTGTTATGAGGGAGACTAGATGCAAATAAGCTATAGGCAAGATAAGTGAGAACTAATTATCAGAAGGGAGGTAGGTACTAGCATTGAAGGATATTGGGAAAGACTTCTATACGAGTGAGATTTTAGCTGGATCTTGGAGGAAATCAGAGAAGCCAAAAGTGAGAGCATTCTGTATATGGGGACAACCTGTGAAAATTCCAGAATCAGAAGATGAAGTATCATATTAAAAGAATGTCAGGGAGGTGAGTATTACAAGATTGAAGAGTACATGGTGGGGGCAGGGGGGGGCGGTGTGCAGCTAAATGGCTCAGTGGATTGAGAGCCAGGCCTAGAGATGGGAAGTCCTGGGTTCAAATGTGAATTCAGACACTTCCTAGCTATGTGACCCTGGGCAAGTCACTTGACACCTATTGCCTAGCCCTTACTGCTCTTCTGCCTTGGAACCAATACGCCATATTGATTCTAAGATGGAAGGTTAGGGTTTAAAAAAAAAACTACATGGGGGGGGGAGGAAAAGAAAATGATCTGTTTCCAATGAATAATGTATGAAAATGACCAAATAAAAGAATGTTTTAAAAACTAAAAAAACAAAACAAAAAACAACAACAACAACAAAAAACTACATGGTAGTTGGAGTGGGACAATGTTGAGTATAAGATGATTGGAAAGTTAGATTACAAAGGGCTTTGATCACTAAACAGAAGATTTTATACTTGTTTCTGTAGATGATTTGGAGCTACTTGGGATTTAAAATTGGTTTTTGTGGGGAAGAGGTGACATGGTCAGACTTGGACTTTAAGAAGATTCCTTTGATTGCTGAATGGAGAATGGACTAGAAAGGGGAGGGGACCAGGAAATGTGTCATTTAGAAGAGGGCACCCAAGATTAGTGTTGAAGTAAGGTAATAGTTCTGCCAGATAAAGGTGAGGAAGGAGTGCTTTCCAAGTATAACAAGAGGTTGTTTCCAATCTAGGATCATGGGGACATCCATCCTGTCCATTAAGGTGATCCTAGTTCCAAACTCAAGTGGAGTTTGGAGGATGGATTAGAGAGAAGAGAGGCTGGAATCTGGAGACAAATTAGGTAGTTAATGCAATAGACAAAGTGAGAGGTGATTGAGGTGTTAGCTAGGGGAGTGGTTGTCAGACTGGAGAATGGGTGATAGTTCTAAGAAATGTTGTGGAGGATAGAATGAAAAAGATGTGACAATTGATTGACTATCAGGGTAAAAAAGAGGGGAAAAGGCTTGAGGATAATGCCACAGTTTGCAAATCTGAGGGATTGGGAAGATGTGGTGCCAGGAAATTTGGAGGAAAACTGGCTTTAGAAGAGATTATTATTTCTGTTTTGGACCCAATTAGTTTGAGATGCCAGTGGCACTTCCAAGTGGAGATAGATACCCCAGAGGTGGGTAGTGTTGAAATTCTATTTAGGAGAGAGATTAGGGTGGGAAATTTGGGAATAAGAAGCACAGAATTTGAAAGTTAAAAGGTATGTCATGCTTATCTAATTTATCCCACATTTGGAAAAGAATTCTTATTATATAACATACCTCACATTTATTACTCTCTACTTGAAGACGTTAAAGGGTGGGAATCTACCACCTCTGAAGGCATCTCATTCCACTTTAATTATTAGGAAGGTTTTTCTTTCATCTACATATTGCTGTTGTTTGTCCTTCATTTTGAAAGAGAGCCAGCGACATCACACGATAAGTCTTTACTTGTGCCTGAATTGGATTTAAGTGAGACAAAACTATACAGAGTCTCCAGCTTCACTCTTTCTTCCAGAGTCCAGTGTCAAGCCAAAAGTCAATACAACTGGCAGTGGCCTGGGATGCAGTGGATGACCTTAGCTTCTTCAATATCTTCCCAAGCTCTAAGCATTCAACAGTCCCTGATTCAACTGCTGTCACGGCTGTTAGAACAAATTATTCTCTTCTGCCCATTCTGCTGAGGGAAGTCTTCACAATCTTGGGGTAGACATCCCTCTAACCCGTCAACCTCAACATGGTTTAGTCCATCTGCTAGGATAGTTTTACTGGAATGTGACTACTTCATATGCTATAGCTTCTTGGAGCTGGTGCTTTGGAGCACCTTGGAGAGGTGGACACCAAAGGTGGATGAGTATCCCCTGAAAGGGGTTGGCAAGCCTCACACCAAAGGTGCAGCTCTTCCCTGAATACCTTATACACTCCTCATCTACATATAGATGATTACTGAACCTGTTGGATGAAAACAGCAAGAGAGTATAAGAAGAGGAGAAGGTTCAGGTCAGAGCTCAGGAGACCCCAGTGTCTAGGTAGCAGGAAAGACATGACCTAGTTTGACTCAACTCTTCATTTCCCAGCGATATGCTCTACTCTCACCCCACTTCTGAGACTTCACTGGTCCACACCTTCCCACAAAAGAAATGCTCTTTTCTCTACTCCTGTATAACTTTATTCCCTTTTAACAGATGAGAAAACTCAGAGCTTAGAGAAAAGAATGTGAATTAGTGAGAACCCAGATCTCCCACTTTCCAGGCTAGGCTCTTTCCACTTTAACGTGTACATTTAGGGTAAGAGCTCAGAAACAAGTAGACCAATATCTTAGATCTAGGGATGCCTCCATACTTGACTCTGTGTGAGTGGCTTCCTCTGTGCTAAAGGCACTAGGCATGCTGCCTGGGTCTCCCTGGGCACTTTGTGTTATAGACAAGACCCTTTGTATTATACAACCTCCTCCAAGGACACCAAAAGGTTTAATTCCCTAGACTGAAGGGGAAGGTTGGGGAGAGGTAATAGAAAAGGTTAATTACCAACATTTTTCTTTTCTAGTGAAGGTGAAAAGATTGTCTTCTGATAATTGCTTCTCTTTTCTTTACTTCTTAGACTATTTTATGTGATCTTAGACAAGTCACAAGTTCTCTAAGCCATAGTTTCTCCATTCATAAGGACTGACCTGGATGAGCACTGAAATGCTTTCCAGTTCCGTAATTCTATGATGATGATGGTGGAGGAAGGTGATCATTGGATCATCCTTTTGTTAGTTGCAAGGGACCCTAGATGATGAATAGTGATGGTGGCAGAATACTAGTAGAGGCTGGGAAGGTGGTGTTTTTACTTAAATATTTTGATGTTCAAATCAAACAAAACTGGATTTGGGGTAACTGAAATTATCTTGTTTCTTATTGTTGGAGGAGACATGAGAAAAATATACTTGTCTCCTTTCACTGGAAAGGTCAGGGGTTATGAGTGCAGAATGTTGTATAAACTGATCCCTCTGCAGTGTGTTGGTTGCTTTAGCTAAACTAGTTTTCTCCTTTATTACAAGGGAAAGTTCACTAGGGAATGCCCACAAAAGGCAGGATTATACAGATACATGGCATCAATAAAACTTAAAGTTTAAAAATCTTGTTGTTCTTCATCCTCTGCAGATATTCCCTACATGTGTCTTGCCTGGTAGAGCTGAATTAGGGAGAGAAAAGATCATTTTTATTCTTCTCATGGTCCTTGCCTGGTGGACAAAACCATTTTGACATCTGACAGTGAGTCTGGTGTGGGGGTGTTGGGCAGGAAACTAGTCATGAGACTGAATTTGACCATCTGTAGGAGACTAGAATCTCAGACCCTTCCAATAAGTTAATTTTAAACACCTCACTCAACCCCCTGAGAAAGAAGAGGGGCTAAGACAAATTTGTCCCTGAGTCTGGCCACCCCTTTAAGTCCTCCCCTTACATAGTAAAGTGCTTTAATGTTTGCAAAGTTCTTGGCATTCATAACCTCATTTGAACATCACAAGGACCCTGTGAGGTGGGTATTATATAACCAACTCCATTTTACAGATGAAGAAACCAGATCTGAGATATTGTGGTTTTTCCATTGTTGTGCAATCGACAAATTTCAGAGCAGGGATTTGAACTTATGTCTTCCTGATTCTGTATATCATACTCTATTTAGAGCATTCCATACTTGTAACCCAGGCATCCACAACATCCACCAAAACTAGCAGAAATTTTGGGAGCTTTTGCCTACTAGTTCCTGTCTCTCTTTCCCCAAAGATTGGAGCATGTGGACCAGAATCCACCATTTTATGAATTGAGGGGTATATATATATATATATATATATATATATATATATATATATATATATATATATATATTGGGTAATAAACTCCATGAGGGCAGGGAGGGACCATGTCTATTTCCTCAATAGAGTCACCCACAGATTTTTACACATAGTTTGTTGACAACATGATGTAAGGGAAAGAGCAATGGAAATTCTGGACACATGAGTTTCTGGACCAGCTCAGTATGGACCCACCTTATAAATTCACATCTCTCATTTTGCTAATTCAGTTTTTTTCTTCAGTTAAATAAAAATGTAGGACTGGATGAAGAATGAATAAATGAATGAATGAATGGGCATTTATTAAACATGTGATATTAGTCAGACTGTCCCAAGCACTTGAGATACAAATACAAAAGGAGGCAGCCCTTACCCTCAAAGAACATAATTGAAGGAGACAACATATATAGAGGAGTGAAGACCAGGGAAAGTGCTTTGATTTGACAGGTCACAGAGATGGTAAGTAGAATAAAAGGATATTTGATTGAAAAGCCTTTTCCAGAAGCAAAGAGAGTGTTCATCTGATTATAGATGCATCAGAGGTATAAAAGGGGACGAGGCGTGTGGGGGGCTCAAAATGGCATAGTAGGAAGATTTCTTTGGATTCGAAGTTCCCTTTCAAGCTAAAAGGTAGAGTTTGTGAGGTTTACCTTGGCTCATGAAGAATGGGCAAAAAGTGGATGAGTAAAGAAGAGGGAGGAAGGCATGCAGGCAAGGGAATCCCAACAGGTCTTCCCCAGCCTTGTGCAGAAACACCTTTTCAGGTCTTTGAGCCTTGTTATGATGGAAGATGGTGAAGTGGGTGTGGATTTTACATGAAATCCTCATTAATCTCATTTATTTCTGAAGACTTGGGGAATTTAATTAAAGATTGCTTGCAAGTTCTCTGCACTGAGGCAGGCTCTGACTAAATCTCTGGAGTAATAAATGACTAGGGTGCTAACTGATGTTTCTTGGCTTCATGGTGACACAGGGGAGAGGCAGTCAAGGGTAAGGGGAGGAGTTGGAGCAGAAAGGGAACAAGAAAGATTGAGTAGGAGGTCCAACATCAAAGTGGAAGCAATCTGTGGAAAGTTAAGGGGTTGGTTAGTGAGGACCCAGTGTAGGCAGAGTCAGAAGGACATTCGGAAGAGAACATGAATATTCAGATAGGCTATCACCTTCAGGGAATTATGGGTCTAAGAAGAGGAGAAAAGGCACCCCTCCATTCCCAGGGAACCCCTGATCTAAGGGAGGAGTTAGCCACTGTCCTCAAGGAGTCCCAGCTATGGGGAGGAGACAGCCCTTGTTCTGAAGAAGGGGATAGCCCTTAGTCTAAAGGTGGGGACAGTCCCTGTTCTCAGAGAGCCCCTGGTATGAGGGAGGAGATACTGCCAATCTCAGGATTCCCTTGGTCTGAGAGAGATATACTACTTCAAATGCTCAGGAAGCTCTAGGACTGAGCAGACTGTACTCACAGGATAATGCCATTGAAGCACTTGAAATGAAATAATCCAAATGACCAGTACACATCTATATCCATTAAGAGTAACAAAGATGTGGGCAGCTAGTGGATTGAAGAGCCAGGCCTGGAGACGGGGGTCCTGGGTTCAAATGTGGTCTCAGACACTTCCTAGCTGTAAGATCCTGGGCAAGTCATTTCATCTCCCTTGTTCAGTCCTTACTGCTCTTCTGCCTTAGGACCAATATATAATATTGATTTTAAAATGTAAGATAAGGGTTTAAAAAAGGAGTAGCAAAGAGCATGTGGGGGGTCCTTCTGACCCCCAACCACTTTCTGTAGTTCTTTGGGAACAGCAGGACCAGGTGATGAACTAGCTACATCTCTTCTCTTTGTCACAAAAGCCAGTTATAGCTGAGCAGCTAAAATGTTAATGTCTACCCATGAAGACTTTACTAGCTGCCTGGCAGGTCAGCTCTAGAGGGCAAGAAATCAGAGACGTCTGTAAAAACGTCCTGCTCTGACTATAGCCTTCATGGCTGTTCATCAGTTCCTGTCAGACAGGGACTACTCTGCTGTGGAAGGCAGGGGAGGAAGGGGAGAGAAGTTTCCACAGAGAAGGAGTTTGGGGCAGCCAGTGATTTGGGTCAATAGTAATCATATTTTTTTTAAGAATAATAATCAAAGCACTTGGAAGTTCACAAATATTTTTCTCACAATGTCTATGAGGGAGGCAGTGCCATCATTATTATCCTCATTTTACCAAAAAAAAGTGAGACAGAGAACTGAAGTGAATTTCCCAGGATCAATAAAGTTCAATGAAAGAAACACATTTATTGCATTTTTTATGCAAGGTGAGAAAGAGCCTAATAAAATATACTGAAAATCAGCTTCAGAGTCAGGAAGGTCTGGGTTCTAGTCCTATTGCTGAGTCAAATTGGTGGTGTTATTCTGGGAAAGTCACTTGACCTCTCAGTGTCCAAGGGTTGCAGAGAAATTGCTAATTTACAAGAAATTTTCTCACTTGGAAGATATATATATATATATATATATATATATATATATGCTGTAAGTCATATATATGCATATATATGAAATCTTAGATCTGCAGCCTTCCCTTCCCACAAAAACAAATGTGCATAGTACTATGCCTAGCACTTGAACTACAAGACAAAGAAGAAATCATCCCAATCCTCAAGAAGCCTAGAATTCTACTGATTCCATATCTAATAAGACTGAAGCAGGAATTTACATCCAAGTATCTTGACTCCATGTCCAACATTCTGCCCACTATACTTATCCACAACCTCACATTTATAGAATACTTTAAGTTCTTTTTTCAAGTGCTTAAATGGAAGAATTGTGGAATGTTTCAGGAGTTGGCATTTGAGTTGGTCATGACAGTGCAGGAAGATAGAACATGGGAGGTGGTTTTTCCAATGACCTGTATTCCAGTCAGGTCACATCTGGGCTCTTATGTTTGGTTCACTATTAAAACCAGAGCATGAACACAAAGAGAGCAACCAGGATGGGGAGAGGACACAAAACTAAGTCTGATGAAAGAAAACTTGGGCTATTGAACCCAAAGAAGATATAACTATATCTAGGTAGACAGACAGACAGACAGACAGATCGATAGGCAGACAGACAGACAGATAGATAGACAGGCAGACAGACAGATAGATAGATAAGTAGATGGATGGATAGATAGATAGATAGATAGATAGATATTACAAATGACATTTATTATTGATGAAAATATCAAATCCTTTGAGGGAAAAATGACTGTACTGTCAAAGAAAAATATATCTCTTTGGGAATACATTTATCAGACTGATTATAGCAAAAGTTACTTTTTTAACCAAACAGATTCCCAATTAATTACCAGTCAATAGCCTAATATTTGTTACCCCTTTATGCTGGGAGATCCCTGACACTAGAAATTAATTTGTTAGATCTCAGGAGAGCAGAGGTAGGTCCTAATCACTTCATACCTTGATTATTACTATAGCCTGCTGGTGAGTCTACCTGCCTTAAGTCTTTCCCCACTCCAATCCATTTTCTAGTGACTTCCTATTTCCTCCAGGATCAAATAAAAAATGCTGTGTTTGGCATTCAAAGACCTTCAAAACCTAACCCCTTCCCACCTTTCTAGTCTTCTTACATTCCTAACACCTGCTCTTTGATCCAATGACACTGGTTTCCTGGCTGTGCCTCAAACAAGACATTCTATCTCTCCATTCCAGGTGTTTTCTCTGTCTAGCTTCCTCCTTCACTTGACTATTGATGGCCTTGGCTTCCTTTGGTTGTGGTTGTTCATTTGTGACTGACTCTGCATGACCCCATTTGGGGTTTTCTTGGCAAAGATAGTGGAGTAGTTTGCCATTTCCTTCTCTAGCTCATTTTATGAGGTAACTGAGGCAAATGGGGTTAAGTGACTTGCCCAGGGTCACAGAGCTAGGAAGTGTCTGAGACCAGATTTGCACTCAGGAATATGGTCCTTCTGACTTCAGGTCCAGCATTCTATACACTGCACCTTAGCCTTTCTGACTTCCTTTAAGTCCCAGATAAAATCAGTCTTCTACAGGAAGCCTTCCCTAACCCCATCCTAAAGATTTATTTCTTATGTACAGCTTGGTTTGTGTATATTTGTTTGGTGGTTTTCTCCTTCAGCAAATTGCAAGCTCCTTGAGGTCAGAGAGTATCTTTTGCCTCTTTTTGTATCCCCAGGACTTGGCACAATGCCTGGCACATAGTAGGTGCTTAATAAATGTTTATTGGTTGATGGATTGATCTCTTCTTCTGTTATTTTTTTTTCCATAGGATGCTCCCACCTCAGAGAATCTCAAAGTTCTTCTTTTCCAATGAAAGCTTATCACTCTAAGTGGGGTCTCAGCCTTGTTCTCTGAGTCCTCATCCTACCCTGAGATTCTGTAGTTCTGTGATTCTAATCATGATCTTGCATACAAATCTCATTCCAAGGAAATGTAATTATAAGACTTCATGGTGGACATGACTAGATGTTCCTGCAGTAGTCATGATATAGATCAGCGTGTGAGTAAGACTCTATGCTCATGTGTTGGGGTATGACCTTTTATTCCATGAGGAGAAGGCTGTACGATTTGTTCAGGGATAAGATTCTATCTGACTGTTTCAGGGCATGACTGTACTTTGCTTGGGGTGGATATGACTGTAACAACCTTTGGTGTGTATGACTGTACGTTATTACGTGTCTATACATTGGTAGGATGAGGTGGGGGTGAAATGAATGTTTGTGAGAAGCTTCTCAGGGTAGAGGATGGGGAGTAAACTAAGCCGCAGGCACAGATGGAATCTTTAATAAGAGGACCAATGACAACTGAAAGCATTGAACCTGGAATTCAGTGGGAGGTATCCACTGGAAGATATCCAGTAATAGGGAAATCAGAACTATATGAGGTAACAAAGCAAGAAATACTTATTAATTACTTACTTTAAATCTGGCCTCAGACACTTCCCAGTTGTAGGAACCTGGGCATATCACTCAATCCCCATTTCCTAACCCTTATCTCTCTTCTGCCTTGGAACCAAAACACAGGATTGATTCTAAGAGGGAAAGGAAGGATCTTTTTTTTTAAGTATTTACTTTGTGCAAAGTTCTATTTTAGGAAATGGGGGATATATGGATTTCAGACAACACACAATTCCTGCCTTCAAGAAGCTCAAAGTCTAGGAGAGATAAGACACATACACAAATGACTATAACAGTCAATAATATATGTCATTGCAATTCTGAGGGACTTATGAGAAAGAACACTATTCACATCCAGAGGAAGAACTGTGGGAGCAGAAACGCATAAGAAAAACAGCTGCTTGATCACATGGATCAATGGGGATATGATTGGAGATGTAGACTCTCACTGTAGTACAAATATCAATAATATGGAAATAGGTCTTGATCAATGACACATGTAAAACCCAGTGGAATTTTGAGTCAGCTACAAGAAGGGGTTAGGGGGAGGAGTGGAGGGAAAGAACATAAATCATGTAACCAGGGGAAAATATTCTAAATTAATTAATTAAATAAAATTTTCAATTAAAAAATACATGTCACTGCCCTTATCAACAAGCTACAGTGGCTCCCTAGTGCTTCAATGATCAAATATAAACTTCTCTGTTGGGCACTTAAGCTCTAACCATCCTCTCCAGACTTAAAAATGCGTTTTTCCCCTTCACAACCTCTATGGCATATACATGCTTCTTACTTCTCAAACATTATTCCATCTCTTGTCACAGTGCTTTTGCAGTGAGTCCTCCATGCATGGAATGTGCTCCCTTCTCTCTTCTATTGCTTATGATTCCTAATTTGGTTCACAGGGAGTTCAGATAACCTGCCCCATGTGAGGTTCTTTCAGTTGCCACAGCTGCTCTTGCCTAACCCACTACTAAAATGATCTGGCATTTCCTTTTGTCTATATTTGTCTATATTTTATATATAGGATGTTCCAAAAGTGAAGTCTTAAACTTTAATAAGCATTACAACTTAATAATCAATAAAAATTTAAAAATCCTTACCTTCTGTCTTAGAATCAATATCGGGCATTGGTTCTAGAGCAGAAGAGAAAAAGAGCTAGGCAATAGGGGTTAAGAGACTTGCCCATGGTCACATTAGTTAGGAAGTAGCTGAGGTCAAATTTGAACCCATCTCATTCACTAAGCCACCTAGCTGTTCCCTTTAATAAATCTTAATAAGGTTAAAAGTACATTAAAACTTTTGGGATACTTTATATATTCAGGGTTCAGGCATTTCAGTTATATCTGATTCTTTGTGATCCCATTTGGGGTTTTCTTGGCAAAGAAACTAGAGTGGTTTGCTATTTTCTTCTCTATTTCATTTTACAGATGAGGAAACTGAGGCAAACAGAGTTAAGTGATTTGCACAGGGTCACACAGCTAATGTCTCTCAGAGGCCAAATTTGCAGTCAGGAGGATGAGTCTCCTGACTCCAGGCAAGGTGCTCTATCCATTGTACCATCTAACTGCAATACTAAATAGCAATATTGTAAAGAAAATCAAATGTGAAAGATTTAATAATGTTTATTAACCAATGGCTGACCATAATTCCTGCATGGTTTGCAAAGTGCCTCACCAGAAAAATCCTGAAGTGAAGGAGGTGTTGTTACTCCCTTTTTAACAGAAGAGCAACAGAAGGCCAATGAGAGGATAGGGCTTGTCCATGGTCACACAATAAGTGGGATCTGAGCCCAGGCTCCTGGTGCTCTTTCTACTTTCCCTCACTGAGGATGCTGTTCTACTCTCAACCTCCTGGCCTTAGAATGGAGCCAACCATCTGCTTCCACACACCCCCTCTTCCTCTAACCTGCAGTGCCAATAATTTAGGCTCTTTATGTTCTAGCCAAACCAAACTCTTGTCCATTTTCATCTCATTTTGTCTTTCCCCATGTCTGGAAAGGAACTTCTTTCACAATTCATTATTATCTGTTAGAGGGTTAGCATCTTGCCTTTTCTATTGGTATATTCATTGCTCAGTGTTTCTCTCTCTCTCTCCCTCCCTCCCTCCCTTCCTTCCTCCCTCCCTCCCTCCCTCCCTTCCTTCCTTCCTTCCTTCCTTCCTTCCTTCCTTCCTTCCTTCCTTCCTTCCTTCCTTCCTTCCTTCCTTCCTTCCTTCCTTCCTTCCTTCCTTCCTTCCTTCCTTCCTTCTTCTCCCTCCCTCCCTTCTTCTCCCTTCCTCCCTTCTTCTCCCTCCCTTCCTTCCTTCTTTTCTTCTTTTCTTCCTGCTGAAAATTTTCCTTTTTTTCATGTTTCCTGATGGCAGACACTGTTTTGCTTTTATCTTTGTGTCCTCCCACACCTAGCACAGCACCTGGCACAAAGAAGGGCTTAAAAATGTTTCTGGAATTAAATTGAGCTGAAAAAATACTAACTCAGACACCAAACTCCTTTATGAAGCCTTTCATGACATCCCAACCAGAGAGCATCCCTCCTCCTTTAAATCTCACTGGTCTTTCTGCTTCACTTTTCGTATGCTCCTATAAGTAGCTTTCCTGTGATTCATTCTTAAACTCCTACTAGATTGTAAGATCCCTGAGGACAAACACTATATCTTATTACCTCCTTTATCCCCAGAACTTAGCATAGCGCTTTGGAGATCATAGGTATATGACAAACAGTCTTGGGTTCTCTCACTAGCTTACCATTCCCTGTCTGCCACTGAGTAAATCACTTTCCATTTGTTTTTTCTTTAGCTCTTTCTTCCTCTCTCAAGTTTTCTGAATTGTCAAATGAGTGACTTAATGAACTCTAGCATCTTCTCCAGCTCTAATTAATAATCTATGATATTCAACCGAGCCACAGAATGAGTCTCAACCCAAGTCACAGACTGAGACATGGCCCTGGCCAAAATCTCAGCTCTGACTTTGTACTTGGGCAATGCCTTAACCCCACCAGACCTCTCCCAAACACATATTGCAGGTAAGTGAGGCATGAAACTGTGGATGGCTCAGGGGCCACGTGGTATTTGAAGTCAGAGAGCCTAGGTTCCACCACTCAGCGCCTATGTGACTTAGACAAGACACTTAAACTCTTCATTTCCTCATATTTAAAATAAGGGGGTGGAACCAAGATGTTCCCTTCCAGTTTTAAACTCAACTTTTCCCTATTGGAAACATGGTTCATGATGCCCGTCCCAATGAATGAGTAGGTAAGAATTCTCTGTGTGCCCAAAGGGCAATAGGTATGAGTTGGCTGTGAAGTCACCACCTTCTCTACACAGTCTTTACTGATTCCCCTCAGCAGATGATATCCTCCATCCCAAAGACTTTGTATTGAATACATTTCATTATATGAATATTTATGAAAATAGTGGCACTGATGTGGAACTTTTAAGATAAAAAAAAAGCCATACACATATTATCTCATTTGAGCCTCACCCGGGAGCTGGTTTTTATTATTAGCCCCATTCTACAGATGAGAAACTTTAAGGCAAATGTTGATTCAACAATTAGGGTCTATCAGCTATTAAATTTCTGAGGTAGTATTTGAACTTGGTTCTTCCTAGGACTCAGCTTAAGTGCCACCTTCTACAAGAGGTCTTCCCAAAGCTAGGGCTTCCCTCTGAGATTTTTATTACCTCCAATTTACCTGCATCTTTTTTGCATGTGCTTCTTTGTTCCTATGTGATGCCTCCCATTAGATTGTGAGCTTCCTGAGGGCTGGAGCTGCTTTTATTTTCCTTTGTGTCCTTATTGATTAGCACAGTGCCTGGCACATAATATGCGCTTGGACTTTCTAATCCCAGATTGAGCACTCTGGCCATTCACCAAGTACAAACCTTATGTAGGTACTCCTTGTCCCTCCCATTAGACGTTATTTATCTGAGCAAAGATCCTATTGTTTATTGTGTTTGTATCCCCAGGACCTAGCATGTGTCTGGCACATAGTAGGCACTCAATCAGTGCTAATTGATTCTCTGTAAAGAATGTCACATCCTTGGGGAAAAAGGTCTTTTCTCCCTGGGGCCGGCCCCTTCCCTTCCTCTCCCTGCCTGTTGCTCTCATTCTGTGACTGATAGAAACCACACTGAGAAACGTACCCCTGTGACTCACATATGCTCATGTTATTTTTATTCCTAGCAAGCCCTATAAATACTGCAATGATCACCAAACACAGTCAATATTCCCCAACGCCTCCCGCCTCCGGCCTTCGCCCAACAGGCCCTGCACAGAGGGATCGCCCACTTGAACACAACATGTGGATGGTGGTGGGGGGCAGAGAAATGGGCGACTCGGGCAAAGGGACGAGGTGATTCCCCTGACAAGGCAACACCTGTGATGCCCTCCCCCATGCCACCCCCCATTCTCTATTTCACTTAATAATAATAATCATCGTCATCATCATCTCTCTTCTATGTAGAGCCCTGTATGATTTCCAAAGCCCTTTCATTTCTATTTCCTCAATTGACTCATAATAGCCTTGAAAGGAGTCAGAGCAAGGATTATTATCCCCATTTGACACATGGGGAAAGTGATGCCCAAAGGCAGAAAGTAACTTCAACTATTTAAATGGTTATTTTGGGAAAGTGGGACTAGACTTAACTTTGCCTGGCTCCAGTGAGCAGAACAAGGAGCAACAAGTCAAAAGTTTAGATAAGCCAGGATGGGGATGATAATAATGGATGGTGAAGAAAAGGGGGGGAAATCTTGGGGGTTAGCATCCTGCAAAGTTAGTAAGGGCCAGCTAGGTGGCACAGTGGATAGAGAGTTAGGTCTAGAAGACTCATCTTCTGGGTTCAAATCTGGCCTCAGATACTTCGTAGCTGTATGACCCTGGGCAAGTCCTTTAACCTTGTTTCTATTTTTTTTTTGTCTTGGAAACAAAACAGAGTTTCGATTCTAAGATGGAAGGTAAGAGTTTAAAAAACAAACATGGATTTCTATGGTCCGTGGGGTCAACAAAGAGTTGGATATGACTAAACAACTGAACAACAACAAATAATGTAGAAGTGAAATTAGATGTGGTCCACTCCAATTAATAGGACAGAATTAAGAGTACTTGAGACTGCTGAGAGGCAGACTTCAACTCAATAGAGGGAAATCTAATCCAACAATAAGAATTGCCAAAAAAAAAAAAAAAGGAATGAGTTACCTAAGGAGACTGGGTATTCCCCATCAATTGAGAGGCTCCACGTAGCTTTAACCCTTTTTGTCCTTTGGAAGGCTGCTAAATCTTAGACACCCCTTCTCAAAATAATGTTTTTAATGGAAGTAAATGCTAAATTTCAGCTAGAGATGAATGAAAATGAGGATGTATTTTTTCTACTTCAGAGTTTACCTCTACTTCCATTCCATCCAAGATTTCAGAAGCAGAAGGGGAGTAGGGCATTAAGTCCGAATGTATCTCTGGACCTCAGGTTAGGAGTTCCTGAATAAAGGTGACCTACCTGTCAGGCAAGGGAATTCTTGTTCAGGTGTGGGTTGAACCAGAGAGTATCTGAGATCCCTTCAACTGTGATTCTGAGATTTTATTTCACTTCAATTTTCCCTGCCAAGGAGAATGATATTGGGGCTAAAAGGGACAAAAAATTAAAAAATGATGTAGGGATCTGAAAACCAAGTTAAGTAAAGGGATAGTAAGAAAGCATCTGGCTAATGTTAATGAATTCAAGCCACAACACCCAAATGCTGTGTCCTAGGACACTGAAAGAGCCAGTAGATGTGATCGTTTAGCTGTAATCTTGGTTATGGGCAAATGTTATCCAGATATTCAGAAAAGGAAAAAGAATGGAGACGTCTGATGATAGATTGGTAAGCGTGGCTTCAATTCCTAACAACATTCTAGAATTGTGAAAAGACAGCAATGGTTAAGAATAGATCATGATAGAATTTCTGGTTAAGAGATAGAGTGAATGGAAGAACAAAATGAATGGGAGAACAATAGAACAGTTCCCACAAAAAAAAATAACTCTCCAGTAAAGTGAAAAAAAGCACTTGAACAACTTCATCCAACTAACTTGCATATGAAGAGACAGCAAGAAATTTGCAAGTACAAATGGTTGTCCACACAGAAACACCTGGCTTAGAGTAATATTCAGATATCTTCCAGATTGGACCAAAAAAAAAATGCTTCAAGGACTCCTGGAGCCTTCAGAACAATGTCCTATGGAGAATGCAGGTGAGCTTGAAACTTGCCAGCACTTTGAAAACATACCAGTGGAAATAAAAGCCAAGTTATAAAGATCAGGATTAATCAGAGGCTTTCCATTCCGTCCAAGGTTTCAGAAGCAGAAGGGGAGTAGGGCATTAAATCCGAATTCAGGAATTAAGGTAGAAAATATGAGTAAAATGAAGATGAATGATAAAATAGTTTAATGGGTCCAGGGATATTAAATATAAAAACACAGAAGAATAAAGTTATTCCACAGCAAGCAGAGCTTCTGCCCCCCCCCCCAAAAAAAAACACCACAACAAAAATGAAATAAACAAATAACAAGGTCACAGGACCATAAAAGCTCCTGGAAGAAATGAGTCAATAAATAAGAAAGGATATTATGAATGAAATGAGAATTATAAAAGAAAGAATTGGAAAGAGAATAAATAACTCAGGAGGTAATAAACTTTACTGAAGAAACAGACTCTCTAACCATTTGAATGGACCCAACAGAAATTAATGACTCCATTTGGCTACAAGAAATACTAGAATAAAATCAAAAGATTGGGAAATATAAAAGAAAATGTATCTCATATCAGAAACAGTATATCTGAAAAACATATCAAGGAGACATAATTTAAGAATCATAAGACTACCTGAAAATCATGACCTCCCTTCCCTCAAAAGATAAAACAAACTGAAATACAATATATTTTAAGAAATAAAAAATGAGAACTGAGTGGATATATTAGAATAAGAGGACAAGATTAAAAACAACAAGAAACCTTCTGGTGGGGGGGGGGGCAGGTAAGAAATAAAAATAAAAATTCCCAGAAATGACATAGTCAGAATCCAGAGCTTCCAGTTTGATGAAAAAATACTATGAGCTGTCAGAAAGATTTAAAGTACTGGGGAATCAGTCAGGATCATATAAGATCTGGCAACTACCACGATGAAGAAGAAAAAAGCTTGGAATATGACATTCAAAAAAATCATTAATAATTTACCTTCCAAAACTGAGTATAATTCTATGGAGGAAATAAGGGGACAGAATGGAACTTTAATGAAATTGAGGACTTTTAAAAATTCCTGTTGAAAAGAATGGAGCTGAATTGAAACTTTAAATGAAGATATAGGAGCCCAGAGAATCTTAAAAAGGTAAATATACTTGATCAAATAGAAAGGGCCATATGAAGATTAAATGCTTATATTACAGTAGAGGGAGATGAAATAAGAGTCCTTTTAAAAGCTCTAATGTCTTTAAAGATCATAGATGGAACTAAATAAGACAGAGGGAGGGTTGTTGTTGTTTTTTTGTTAATCTTAACATAAAAAGAAAAGGAAAAAGGGAACAAAAGGGAAACAACAGGTGGAATTTACCAGCTCACATTATTAGAGTACATGAAAAATAGAAAAAAACACTACAACATAAGCAAAGACATGGGGGCACTTTAGGTTGGACACACACAAAAAGTTTCGTGTGTAAATACGTTAAATTCAACAGGGAAATTGGCAGTTACAGAATGGGAAAAGAGTCTATTAAACAGAGGTTAAGTGACTTGTGTAAGGTCATAGAGTAAGTGCCTGAAGCAAAATCTTGACTCTCAGTCCAATAGTTGACCCTTTGTGCTACTCAGCAGATTCCAAAACCTAAGTCACATTTCCTCTCAATGATCTGTTTGAGAGAAAGGAAGTAAATCTAATGATCTTGAAGTCCTCTTGAAGTACTAACTGTAGATTTACAGTCTTTTCCAAATCTCCTGTTATTTAACCATTCTTGGAATCAGAGACCTGGGATTTGGGACATAGAATCATAGGACACAGGACATAGAATCAATGTAGAGATCATTGATACCAAACTGCTCATTTTACAGATAAGGAAATGGAGGCACAGAGATATTAGATAACTTGCCCAGGGTCACATAGCTAGTAGAATCAGAGGCAGGATTTGAAACCACATCTTCTTGACTCCCAAACTAGTGCTTTATTCCACACACCATGATGTCCCACCACTTATTAGTGGTTTGACTCTGGGTAAAATCCCTTAGTTTTTTCTGAATCTGTTTTCTGGGTGTGTCTTGTCTCCTCTGATCTACTGTAAACTTCTAGAAACTGAGAAGTCTTTTTCCTTCTTGATATTGCTCAAAATCGTATCCAATTAAGTAGCTCATTTAGATAGCAAATCAATTTTACTGGGGAATTAAGGAGGAAAGTCATATACAAGAAACTCTGCTAATAAAAATTCATTTTTATACTATTTTAAGGTTTGCAAACCTTACAACAACACAATAACCCTTTGGAGTAGCTTATTATCATCATAATTTTTACAGATGAATAAAGAGCCTAGAGAAGAGAAATGATTAGCCCAGAATCACATAGACAATAAATGCTGGAACAGAATTTGAATCCAAGTCTCCTAAAATCAGCTTTCTTTCTACTCTATGATGCTTGTAAAATCTCTAATGGTCAAGCTGACATAAACCTAAATGGCCTTTCCTTGAATCCTCTCTGATTTTTAGTGGAACTGAGCCCATCTTACTAGGGTTAGAAATCCAAGGGCTCCAGAGGCCAAAGAAGGATTGGGGGGGGTACAGAGAGAGCTGCCACTCCCAAGTAAATGAGGGGTACAGTACATTAGAGTACAAAAATGTTAGCAAATAGGTTCAAATCTAGCCTCAGAAACTTCCCAGCTGTGTGACCCTGGGCAACTCACTTGACCCCCATTGCCTAGCCCTTACTACTCTTCTGCCTTGGAACCAATACATAGTATTGATTCCAAGATGGAAGGTAAGGGTTTAATAAAAAAAATGTTAGCAAAGGTTCCAGCTTTGTAATAAGAACTCACTATTTGACAAAAACAGTTGGAAAACTAGAAATAAGACTAGCAGAAATTAGGTATGTACACTTCAAACTAAGACAAACTCCAAAAGGGTAAATGATTTATTAATTATTAATTTATTATTTATTAATTTATTTTTAAAAATTTAAAATAATTGTGTATTATTAATTTATTAATATTAAATGGCATCATAAGCAAATAAGTGAAGTATAGAAGAAATTAACTGTCATATCTATGGCTAGATGAAGAGTTTATGATCAAACAGATATACATAAGTTCAAGGGAGGTAAAATGGACAATTTTGAATTCATAAAATTAAAAAAGGTTTTACACAAATAAAACCAATGCAGTTAAAATTAGAAGAGAACCAAGAAAATGGGAACAATCTTTGCACTAAGTTTCTCTGACAAAGGTTTCATTTTTAAGATATACAGAAGACTGACTCAAATTTATAAGAATAAGAGCAGTTCTATAATTGATAAATGGTCAAGGGATAACAGGCAGTTTGGGGAGGAAGAAATCAAAGCTGTCAATAGCCATACCAAAAAAAATTTTAATCACTAATAATTAATGAGTCAAATTAAAACAACTCTGAGGTACCATCTCATAGTCATCAGATTGGCAAAGCACAAAAAAGCAAAATAACAAATGTTAGAGAAGCTACAAGAAAACAGGCACATTAATGTACTATTAATGGAGCTCTGAATTGGTCCAGTCATTCTGGAAAGCAATTTGAAACCATGCTCAAAAAGCTATTACACTGTGCATACCCTCTGAACCAATGATACCACTATTAGATCTATATCCCAAAGAGAAGAAAGAGGAAAAAGATCTCTCTCTCTCTCTCTCTCTCTCTCTCTCTCTCTCTATATATATATATATATATATATATATATATATAATATTTAATTAATTGTTTGTTTGTTTTTTTGTTTGTTTATAACAGTTCTCTGTGGTGGGAAACAGTTCTCTGTGGTGGGAAAGAATTGGAAATGGAAGGGTAATCCATCAACTGGGGAATGGTTGAACAAGTAATGTTATATCAGAATGATAGAAAATTGTGTTACAATAAATAATGAAGGCGGTAGTTTCAGAGAAACTTGGGAAAATTTTTATGAACTAATATAGAGTGAAATGAGTAGTATCAGGAGAAAAAATGTATACAATAACAGCAACAATATTATAAAAACAATCAACTTTGAAAGATTTAGGAACTCTGATCAACACAGTGATCAATTGCTGGTCCAGAGGATTTGGGAAGAAATATGATATTTACCTCTGGACAGAAAAGTGATGGACTCAAAAGTACAGACTGAAACACACACATACATGCATACATGTTTGTGTACATATATGTATAGGGATATTATATATGTGCATACATGTGTATGTCTTAATTTACTTAATTGGGGAATTGTTTCATTTGACCATACATGTTTGTGACAGATTTTGTTTTTCTTGTTTTTCTCAATTGGAGGAGGTGGAAGTAGGGAGGAGAGAATTCAGAAGTGAAAATAAAGTAAACTGAGTTTTTAAAAATACTAGTAGAGGGATAATGAGTCAGAAGAGGCACTTCCAAGGCTCTGAGCTATGGATTTGGGGGATTACAAACTAATAAACTATCAGAGCCAGAATGGCTCCTAGAACATAAAACATAGCATGTTAGATATGGGAGCAATCCCAGAACATAGAAGGTCAGGAATGGAAGCAGCCTTGGGGAAGCCACTTCAGCTCTCTGAGCCTCGGTTTCTTCATCTGTAAAAAAGGGAGTTGAACTAGTTTTCCTCTGAGATCTCTACTGACTTTAGATTGATAGTCCTACCAGAAGAGAACAGTAAAATGGAAGAGAAAATCTTGGGGAGAAAGAGAGTTAAAAATTCATCCTGTCCAGCCTTCTTGTTGGACCAAATCAGTCAATCAATGAAAGTCAACTAATATTATTAAGCATTAGTTATGTGCTAAGAAAGGGGAAACCCCCGAAAGGGGAGCTAAAAAGGTAAAAGGGTATAGGCAGAGGTATTTGAGGATGGACATGATGAAGTTGGGAGAATCAGCGATGACTGGTCTGGGCCCTTTTCGAAATTGGAGGTTCCGGGAAGAACTCACCAAGGAGAAAGCAGGCCACAAGGGTAGAATTGAGAGACTGAGGAAGAGGGTCATGGAGACCATCACAGAGTGATGGAAAATTGTGGCTAGAACTTTGCTTCCTTGACATCCATTGATCCAGTCATACTCAAGCAATTTGGAAAGGAAAGTGTTCTGGGATGGACCTGGTTCTAAAGTAGGGAAAAGTGAGCTGGTTATTGGAAGATCCAAGAATGGAATTTCCAATTAGAACTAAAGTAATCACTCTGAAAGGCTCATCATCATTGTTACATTTCTAATAATAGCTAGCATTTGTAGAGCACTTTAAGATTCTCAAGGTATTTTAAATGTATTTTCTCATTTGCTCCTTACAGTAATCCTGGGGAGTAGGTTCTATTATTATTTCCATTTTACATATTAGGAAATTGAGGCCAAAAGTGATTAAGTGACTTGCCTAAGGCCAAACAGCCAAGAAATGTCTAAGGCAGTATTTGAACTCAGATCTTTCTGACTCTAAGTCTTGTACTCTATCCAATGTCAGACAAATGACCAGTGATCACATTCAGGCCATAACACTTCTGGGTGCAGTCTGAACCATATTAAAATGTAGTTGGAAAATATTTAACAAAACACAAATAATATTACATTCTAAACTAAGTCAATAGGGAGTCTGTGGGGATCCTTATGTTAGTGCCTCCATTTCTATCTGATTTTGACACTACTACCTGAGGCCACCTCCTGTCTCTAATTCTGTAATACATTAAGGATTTTTGTTGTTTAGTCTTTTTTCAGTCCTGTCTGACTTTTCACAACCCCATTTGTTTTTGTTTGTTTGTTTGTTTGTTTTTAGCAAAGATACTATAGTTGTTTGCCATTTCCTTCTCTCACTCATTTTACAGATGAGGAAAACTGAGGCAAACAAGGTTAAGTGACTTGCCCAGAGTCACACAGTCAATAAGCATCTGAGGTCAAATTTGAATTCAGATCTTACTGATTCCAGACCCAGAACTCTATTCACTGTGCCACCCAGCTGCCCTACATTAAGGATTATAAAGGCTCTCCCTTTTTTTAACAATAAAATGATGAAGGTCATATAAGTATTATTATTTCAATTTTACATACAAGGAAACTGAGGTTTGGAGGGGGAAATGACTTATTCAAAGTTAAATAATTAGCAAATATGTCAGGACTCAAACATATGTCTTTATTAAGTGACTCTGATATTAATCTACTCTAAAGATCTTTCTGATATGGAAGGACTACATTTGGAGAAATAGGTTCATTTTGTGGTATTATATTTTAGAGAGAGCATTGACAAGTGGAGTGATTTATTAAAAAAAATCTTTACCATCTGTCTTAGAATGGATACTAAGTTTTGGTTCCAAGGCAGAAGAGTGGAAAGGGCTAGGCAATTAGGTTTAAGTGACTTGCCCAGAGTCACACATCTAGGAAGTATCTGAGAACAAATTTTAACCCAGAATCTCCCATTTCCAGGCTTGGAACTCTACCCTCTGAGCTGCCTCTAGCTAGAGCGGATCTTGAAGAGGGCAAAAATGGCAGGGAGAGGAATGAGGACCATGTCATCCTGAACCAGAACTGATCATGGGAAGACAGTGTTGAATGAAGCCACATCCAGAATGAATATCAAACTCATGCATTGCTATTGGGATGTTACTTTGGATGGGGAAGGCTCAAACCTATATTTATAAAAATATACTTAGCAAAATGATGTGGATGGAAAGTCTTTAGAGCAACCATAGGCAATGGACCATGATTATGAATCTAGATCCAATCGGAGACTTACAAGGGCCATGCAAATGCTATTATCCCTTGTATTATCCAGGCTTAAGTTCCTCACTTTTTCTGCCACTCCAAGGAATGTTGTACTCTTGTAGTTTGAGAGGAAGGCAAAGAGTGTTCTCCCTCTTCCCATTTTAGGGACAACATTAACAATTTGTGGGGAGTTCAGAGGATGCTCACTGGGATGGGAATGGGCCTGGCTATATCATCCACACAGGGATTGTCTGATAGAACTAAGAATGGTTAGAAATGGAGAAGAAAAATTGGGGTTCAGGTTTGAGGGTGGAGGGAGAACACACATCAGTCTTCCAATATCTGAAAGGCCACATTATATGTGGAAATAAAATTAGGGTTACTCTTTTTGGTCCTTGAGGGCAAAATTGGAAACTATGACAGACCTCAGTAGGGACGACTGTTTAAGATTGGAACTGGCTGCTTTAAGAAGATGAAAACGTGCTGGAGATATAACAGAGACTTGTGTTTAGGTCCCAGCCTGATTCAGTACCTTCCAGGTCTACAATTTTGTGATTCTTTGAATGCTACAGAGAGAAAGGAAAACACTAGAAACATGGATGGGGAAGGTAAAAAGGTATCAAGTTTTGGGGGGCTTACTGGACTTTAAATAATGGAGAGTGCTAGATTTGAAGTTAATAGTTCTAGTTCTAGCTCTGGGTGACCATAGGCGGGCCACCGCTCCCTTTCTGCATCCCAGGCTCCTTTGTTGATAAAAATGAAGTATTTGACGAGGTGGCCTCTCAGCTTCCTCTTTGCTCTTCCATTCTCTGAATCTAAATTAGGAGTACCTGCAGGTCCACACTAATCAGGCATGTCTAGGGCACCAGTGATGCTCAAGTCACTGAAGGTCAGAAATGGAAGGGATTTTATAAGGAATGATATTCAATCACCTTGTTTCCCACATGGGGAGAGGGAGGCCCAGAGATCTGCTTAAGGTCACAGGTATCAGAAGCAGAATTGGAACCTACCACCTCTGACTTCAAATCTGGTGCTCTTTCAACCTTATCACATTTCCTCTGTTGGGGAGCAGAGCTGGTTAGCGGTTAATTCTCTGAACAAGAGTGAGCTGGCTCTCAACTCCAGGGGCCATGCTTCGGCCAGGTCTTGTTGCTTCTCTGCATATCTAATTTTTCTCAAGACTGTGGAGATGATAACATTTGGGGCTGCCTACGCACAGAGCTGTCGTGAGGCTCAGAGAGATAATGTTTGCAAAGCACTCAGAGCCCTGGAAAGGGAGGCGGGCGCCATGTAAACATAAAGTGTTGTGATTTTGCAAAACGTAATTCTCTGAATTTTACCTACTTTCAGTTTTCTTTTTTTTTCCCCTTAAAATGTTTTTGTTCCTTCATTAGCATCTCATTATTGTTACCCAGAATTTGGACAAGCTGGGTTGGAGTTTATTTTTGGTTCCCTAAAAAAAAAAAATCAGACTCGAATATTCCATTGATTCTCCATTATTTGTGTAGGTAGCAGGGAGAAAGAGCCTAATTGTGGAGTGAGGGAAAAGGCTTGGGTTACAGCTTCTGGTCAGTTGTGTGACCTTAGACAAGTCACCTCAGACACCATACTTGTAATATTTTGAATTAGATCATCTCTAAGGTATGATTCACTCTGACATTGTCTTATATACTAAAGGTTTTCTGAGTTCTGATGTTCTATGTTCTAAAAGCATGTTCAAGTCAGACATGCTATGTACTAAGGGTCCTCCTAGCTAAGAAATTATGTGTTCTATTTACAAAAGTCACTTATAACTCTGATAAGTTAACTAAGATTTACATAGCACTTTATATATAGACCAAGCTGTGTGCTAAGAGCTTTATGAATATCATTTGATCCTTAAAACATCCCTAGAAGGTATGTGTTATTATTATTCCTATAATATAGATGGGAAAACTGAGGCAAAAACAGGGCCATACAATTAGCAATTATCTAAGGCAAGATTTGAACTCAGGTCTTTCTATCTCTAGGCTCAACCTTTTATTGACTGTACCACCCAGCTGCCTCTAATTCTGTCTTCTAAGATGTCTTCTAGGTTTAACATTTTATATTCTACATTTTATAGATCTTTTCTCTTCTAATACTTTGGGTTCCATGTTACTAGGTCCTTTTTAATTAATTAATTAATGTAGTTATTTATTTTATTAATATCCTTTGAAATCAAAACACTTTTTGTCCTTGGAATTTCTTTTAGTTTTGAGTATGCTAATAGCTGAGGCTCTAGATAGGAAATATACTATAATCCAGAAGCTATTTGATCTAGCCCATACTCCCAAAGGGGAAGTTGGGTGGCACAGTGAATAGAATACTGGGCCTGGAGTCAAGAATACTCATCTTTCCAAGTTTCAAATCTGGCCTCAGACAATTAGTAGTTGTGTGACCTTGCACAAGTCATTTAACCCTGTTTGCCTCAGTTTCCTTAGGAAGGAAGGAAATGGCAAACTACTCCAGTATCTTTGCAAAGAAAACCCCAAAGGGGTCATGAAAAGTCAGACATGATTGAAATCACTAAACAATGGCATACCCCCTTCTCTACAATGTATAATCAAGTGGTCATCGAATCTTTGACTGAAGACTTATACTGAAGGAGGGAGCCCACAATATATCAAGGCAGCCCATTCCCTTTTGGGGTAGGGTAACTCTAAATTTTAGATCTTTGCATCAAGCCTAATTTTGCCTTTTGTCAATTTCTATCTAAAGGCTCTGGCTGTGTCCTCTGGGTCCAAACAGAACAAGTCTATGGCCTTCTTCCATTTGATAACTCTTTAGATGTGTGATTGAGGATGGTAACATTCACAAGGAAGAAAAAGGGAAATAAACCACACAGAAAAGCCAGATAGTGAGTGACTGGCCTGCAGATTGTGAATTTACTATACTGGGAATGTTTCCTGGAATGAGAGTTTGAAGCCAGGTAGAACTTTGGGTCCCTGTAGAAAATTTACTTTTACTTCTTTATAGTCTCTAGTAACTATAGGCACTGAAATGTTAACCCCAACTTTCCTCCTTTGTATTTCCTCCTCCTCCTCTTCTTCTTCTTCTTCTTCTTCTTCTTCTTCTTCTTCTTCTTCTTCTTCTTCTTCTTCTTCTTCTTCTTCTTCTTCTTCTTCTTCTTCTTCTTCTTCTTCTTCTTCTTCTTCTTCTTCTTCTTCTTCTTCTTCTTCTTCTTCTTCTTCTTCTTCTTCTTCTTCTTCTTCTTCTTCTTCTTCTTCTTCTTCTTCTTCTTCTTCTTCTTCTTCTTCTTCTTCTTCTTCTTCTTCTTCCTTCTTCTTCTTCTTCTTCTTCTTCCTTCTTCTTCTTCTTCTTCCTTCTTCTTCTTCCTTGTTCTTCTTCTTCTTCTTTCTTCTTCTTCTTCTTCTTTCTTCTTCTTCTTCTTCTTCTTCTTTCTTCTTCTTCTTCTTTCTTCTTCTTCTTCTTCCTTGTTCTTCTTCTTCTTCTTCTTCTTCTTCTTCTTCTTCTTCTTCTTCTTCTTCTTCTTCTTCTTCTTCTTCTTCTTCTTCTTCCTTCGCCCTCCCTCTCCCCCTCCTTCCTTTCTCTCTCTTTCTCTCTCTCTCTCTCTCTCTCTCTCTCTCTCTCTCTCTCCCCCCCGTCCCTTCCCCCCATCTCCCTCACTTATGTCGTCTTCCTTTCTTATTCTTCTCTTCTTCATTAACCTTCCTATCTATCTTATCCTTTCTCTTTTCTCTTTTGTTCTCTCCATTATGATCTGGCATCATTCCCATAGAATCTTAGAATTGAAAGGAACCATAAAAGTAGCTGGGTTACCACAGACAAGTTATATGCCCTCTCTGAGTTTTAGCTTCTAAACTCTAAACTGGAGATAATAACACATTATTTCATAGTGACATTGTTAGGAAAGTGCCTTGCAAGTATTAGAACTCAGATAAAGTGAAATAACCAGCCTTGGTTTCATATATTGAAACACATCCCCTTCTGCTTGGTAGAGGAAGATTTATGGATATGGAATGTGGTATCTAGAGTTCAAAACCTTCACTCTGTTGAATAGTTTTGTTTAAACATTTTTCTTTTTTACAAGGCACAAATATATTAATGAAGTGCTGTGGCATAAAAGGTAAAAGGCATCAATACAATTTTTGAGACATTATAGTATAATGGATAGAGAAAAACCTAGTTTTCTGATACATATTATTTTGAGCAAGAAATGTAACCTTCTACTTCTCCCCATAATTCTCTAATATTTTAGTTGCAGGTAAATTGTGAATTTCTATCAGTGAGGAGAGTTTCTACATGAGAATTTCTCACCACTAATGAAATCACAACTCAAGATCAACAGCCACAAAAAAAAAATCACATGTAACTTTTTGGAAAGGGGCTTGGTAAATTCTAGAGCTCTATGGTTCTATGGTAATCATTACTATATAGTCCAACCGACTCTATCTGAAGCATGGAATCTATCTGTAATATCTTTATCAAGTGCTCAAGCTGCCTCTGTTTGAGGTCCTTCAGTGCCGAAAAATTCATTGCTTCAAGAGGCAGTCCATTCCACTGTTGAAAATTTCTGCTTGTTGAAAATTTCTCCCCCTCTTATATTGATCTAAAACTGTTCCTTCTATAGCTCCTCTCCCATCTCCATTGGTCCCAGTTTGGTCACTTGGGATGACATAGAACAAGTCAACTCCCTTTTCCCAAATCTTTTAAATGTCACCCTATATTTTAAAATAGTGTTTATCTCATCTTTCCTTTAAGTTAAACACCCATAATTCCTATTAAAAATCTTACTTTCTGTCTTAGTAATAACTCTAAGACAGAAGGGCAAGGACTTGGGAAATAGGTTTATGTGACTTGTCCAGGGTCACACAGTTGGAAGTGAAGGAGGTCAGAACAACCTCCCTCTGGGGGCCAGGAGTAAACTCTTGTCCAAGTCAGCATAACCTTTCCAGCAGCTAAGCAGACATTCCCTGTATTGTGAACCCCTCAGCTAGCTGCAACTGCCAAATCACAACATCCTATTGTTCAACATTTCATGCTAGCCCCCTATACTATAAAAGGTGTTCCCTCAGCCAAGCCAGCATGGCTCCTCCCTTAGGGGCAGCCCTAAGTGCCTAGTGTGCTAGTAAATAAATGGTGATCCTTTGCCTACTTGCATTGTTTCTGTGTCTCCATTCTTGGGGGATTTTCTTGAACTCAACAGAAGTATCTGAGGCCAGATTGGAATCCAAGTCCTTCCAACTTCAGGTCTGGCTCTTTAACAACTTTGCCACCTAGCTGCCCCAATACCCACAGTCCCTTGAATTAGCCCTTGTAGGATTGAGCAGAGGAGCTTGGTCTAGAAGGGAATCCTGTCCTGGATCGAGCCTTTTCAGATTTTCAAAGTTATTTTATTGCAACCATCTGTGGTAGAGACTTGAAGAGAGAGAGGTTTTACAGGACAAGCCAAGAAGCAAGAAACAAGCTGGGGACCTGACCTGCCTGTCAATCAAGGAGAAGGTTCCAAATGGAATGTTCCCAGGAGTTGGCAGTTGGGGGTCTGGCCAGAGAGGAGAAGAAGCAGGATCTTGGACTTTGATTCTATCTCTGACTCTGGGAGTTGAAGCTGACCAGGGGAAAAACTGGAACTTTTGACTTCTTCTCTGGCTCTGGGAGTTGAAGCTGGCCAGGGGGAAGAAGCTGTACTGATATTATTTAGTTTCTGTCCCAGCCTGAAGGACCCTTGAAGGGGCTTCTGAAATTGGTGGCTTTGTGAAGAAGAAAGAAGATTTTAATTGTTCTCCATCTGACTGTCCCTCTGTGACTTCCCAAGTGCTCATAATCTTCATTTTAGATTAGGGAAACCCTCATCCCTCTTACCTCAGTTTCCCAACCTGTTATTCCAATAAACCCCTTACCTGAGAAAAGAAAGGAAGAAGTTTTTTCCTCATAAATATCTTAGTTCACTTAGGGGGGAAGGAGGAAGCCAAAGGCTTCAAGAAGAAACTGGGAGGGAGAGGGTTGGAGAAGGGAGGGACTGAAGGGAGGAGGAGATTAGGAAATAGATTGATCTATCAGCCATCATTAGAGATCAGTAGGCAAACCCCAGAGCATTCCTGTGGCTCCAGCTCTCTCTATCTCTGTAGTAACTCTAGCAGCATTTCTCATTTGTCTCCATTATAACTAGGTAATCTCAAATGTGTCCCCATACCAGTAGCTGCTCTCTAGTATCAAGACAGAGTACATCAGTCACTGCAGCAACAAGTAATAGTGTCACATAGATTAACCTTTCTATTTCACATCTTAGGAGGTAGAGAGTGCAAGTATTATTGAGGCTATTTTAGGAAAGAAGAAGAAAGAAAACAAATATTCATTGAGTGTCCGATATGTGTCAGGTGATACATTAAGTTATTTAAAAATGTAATTTCACCTGATCCTCATAACTACACTAGGAGTCAGGTGCTATTATTGTTTTTATTAGTAATAATAATAGCTAACACTTACATAGTGTTTATTACATGCCAGACACTGTGCTAAGCTCTTTGCAATTATTATCTCGTTTGAACCTTTGTGAGGTGAGTGTTACTATTATTTCCATTTTACAGAGGAGGAAACTAAGGCACTAAGGGTCACACAGCTATTAAGTTGCTAAGCCCAAATTCAAATTCAGATATTATACTTTTCTAATTGAAAATTTTTATTTAATTAATTTAGAATATTTTTCCATGGTTACATGATTCATGCTCTTTCCCTCCCCCCCCCACCATAGCTGACACACAATTCCACTGGGTTTTACATGTATCATTGATCAAGATATATTTCCATATTATTGATATTTGCACTAGGGTGATCATTTAGAGACTACAACCCCAATCATATCCCCATCAACTCATGTGATCAAGCAGTTGTTTTTCTTCTGTATTTCTACTCCCACAGTTCTTCCTCTGGATGTGGATAATATTCTTTCTCCTAAGTCCCTCAGAATTGTCTTGGATCATTGCATTGCTGCTAGTAGAGAAGTCCATTACATTCGCTTGTACCACAGTGTATCAGTCTCTGTGTACAATGTTCTCCTGGTTCTACTCCTTTCGCTCTGCATCAATTCCTGGAGGTTATTGTAGTTCCCATGGAATTCCTCCAGTTTATTATTCCTTTGAGCACAATTGTATTCCATCACCAACAGATACCACAATTTTTCAGCCATTCCCCAATCAAAGGATGTCCCCTAATTTTCCAATTTTTTGCCACCACAAAGAGCGCAGCTATAAATATTTTTGTACAAGGTTTTTTTTTTCCTTATGATATCTTTGGGGTACAAATCCAGCAGTGCTATGGCTGGATCAAAGGGCAGACAGTCTTTTATAGCCCTTTGGGCATAGTTCCAAATTGCCATCCAGAATGGTTGGATCAATTCACAAATCCACCAGCAATGAATTAATGTCCCAACTTTGCCACATCCCCTCCAGCATTTATTACTTTCCTTTGCTGTCATATTAGCTAATCTGCTAGGTGGTTTCTCAGAGTTGTTTTGGTTTGCATCTCTCTTAGTATAAGAGATTTAGAACACTTTATCATGTGCTTATTAATAGTTATGATTTCATTATCTAAAAATTGCCTATTCATGTCCCTTGCCCATTTATCAATTGGGAAATGGCTTGATTTTTTGTACAATTGATTTAGCTCCTTATATAGTTGAGTAATTAGACATTTTTCAGAGTTTTGTTATAAAGATTTTTTCCCCATTTGGTTGTTTCCCTTCTAATTTTGGTTTTATTTGTACAGAAACTTTTTAAATTTAATGTAATAAAATTATTTATTTTACATTTTGTAATTTTTTCTAACTCTTGCTTGGTCTTAAAATCTTTCCTTTCCCAAATATCTGACAAGTATACTATTCTGTGTTCACCTAATTTGCTTATAGTTTCCTTCTTTATATTCAAGTCATTCATCCATTCTGAATTTTTTTAAACCCTTACCTTCCATCTTAGAATTAATACTAGGTATTGGTTCTAAGGCAAAAGAGTGGTAAAGACTAGACAATGGGGGTTAAGTGACTTTCCCAGTATCACACAGCTAGGAACTATCTGAGGCTATATTTGAACCCAGGACTTCCCATCTCTGGGTTTGACTCTCAATCCACTGAGCCACCCAGCTGCCCCCTCACCCATTCTGAATTTATCTTGGTGTAGGGTGTTAGATGTTGATCTAAACCTAATATCTCTCATACTGAAATTCAGTTATTCTTAACCTGAAGTCCAGTGCTCTATTCATTTCTCTCTAACCCTAAAGGAGAGTAAAATGAGAACGATAAAATCTAAGTCATTTGGCAAAGGTTGATTGTTGGAAGTGGAGCTCAGACCTACCTCTTCTGACTCTACATTCAATGCTCTTTCTACTTTGATGACATGGGACCTATGAGGACATCTCACCCTGGCTAAGTAGAAAATGAAAATGAAAATCCTTCTAACATAGTGCTGTGCTCACCAAGATAGCTTTTGGGAGCCTGTCAAAAAGTGAGTGGCAAAGGTTGATGATTGCCTGCTAAGGCTGGGCTTAGAAGCTTTCTGTACAGAAACTGGCAGAGAGAGGAAATTGAAAGACTGTCTTTCTCTCTAAATAAATACTATTTAAAATAAGAATCATACTTTGTATTTACATAGCACCTCTGAGGAAATCAAAGTACTTTGCAGACATTAGCTAAATTAATCCTAGCTGGTAAGTATAATTCAATACCATTCTCCCCTTGGGCCCTGGAGATAGGCTGAGCAAGGCCTTGCCTGAGAACTCTTGATTGGATTCCCATGACATACATAACGTTTAGCTCTGTGCTTCCCCAAATGCCAAAAAAATGAGCAACTCTCATGCCTTCCCTTATTTCTTCCTTCCTTCTTTCTATACCTAAACTCTGATTCCCCCAACTCAGCCCCTATTCTATTATAGAGACCCCACTTCCTCCTAAAGCCTTCATCTCCTCCCTATGATTTCAACTTTCTCTTTGAGATCCTGTGCCTTTAAGCATCCCTCATCTCTCTCAGTGAGACATCATTCCATGCCTAACCCTTTGCCCAGAATATTGGACTTCCTTCTTGAACCTCTTTCCAGAGATGGCTAAGTGACATGGCGAATAGAGTAATGGACCTGCAGTCAAGAAGACTTGATTTCAAATCTAGCCTCAGACACTTAATTAACTGTGTGAGCTGTGTGAGGTCATTTAATCTCTGTCTGCTTCAGTTACTACATCAGGAAAATGGGGACAAGGATTGTGAGGATCAAATGAGCTAATATTTATAAAGTGCTTTGCAAATTTTAGTGCTATATAAATGCTAGTTATTATTATCCTCTCTTTAAACTCCCATATAATTCTCTGAGTCATTATTCTCTCATCAAATCCATCACTGAGCCCCCCCCCCCATCTCCCACACTGAAGCCTCATTCCCTCTTTAAGCACCTATCCCAGACAATGGGCCATCATTTACTGAACATCATACTCAAAATCATCAGTTAAGCTCCATCCTTGGCATAAGATCCCCAACTCCCTCTTCACTGAAGCCTCCATTATTCACACCGAGTCCCCATTTTATTTATTCCCTCAATGATATTCCATCCCTAACTTTGAGGCCCATGTCCTCATTGAGGCTAATCCATGATACTGAACTTCTTTCCTCTTTGATTTATCCCCAATCTCTTCCTCAGTCTCCATCTTCCTTAGATAGCTTTCATACTTGACAATGATGAATTCCATTCCTTTCAGAGAGGGTTCATCTTTAATACTGAATATATTCTCTTTAGCTCTGTCCCCAATTTCATTATTCACTCCATTCCCTCTTTGACCATCTTCTTCACTCAGCTTCCATATATAACTGAGCCTTTTGTTCTCCATGCTTTACCTTGACACAGGGAATTTAAAATACTTTCAACTGAGTAACTAGGAGGTTGGACTTCCATGAAGTTTCAGAGCCCTCAATGTGAGTCCCACTGACTAATGCATTTAGATAATGTCTGTGTCCACAGCAGCACCCCCTCAATTTATATGTCACTCATTCTGATCTCTCTCAGGTAAGGTATTGTGTGGAGATTTTAATATTCCTTCTTCTAGGCATATAAAAGAGCTACACCACTCCATCACGTTTATACCTTGACATTTTTGCATTCTTTTTCATTTAACCTGATGGCCCTTCACTCCTTAAGTCTATCAACTTTTCTCTCCTATGAGCTTCTAGAGAAAAACAATAGACCTACAAACATTCCCAAAGCTTCATGATGAAAAAATGCCATCAAGCAATCTTCTAGGAACTTAAAAGAATAAATCATCCATGGGCACTCTGGAGTGAGGATTTCCCCTCCCTTTTCATCTTTGTCCTCCATGACTGTCCTTATCTAATTCTTCATTGAGTTGGTTGAGTTAGGCTGGGTTCTTGAAGGACAAACTAATAGAGAACAGCTCTAGTATGGTTGAAAAGTTTTGAGGACAGGCCTAGTGGTAAACTAGCTTAAGTTCAAAGACTCAGCATTGCATTAGTTACAAGGCTATTTGTTTTTCTGTCACAGCTCAGGTGGTCTTTTTTAATTTTTTTTCTTTATTTTACTTTAATAACAACTTTTCTCATAAGTTTTCCAAAGTTACATGATTTATGTTGTCTACCTCCCTTCTTCCTTTCCTCTTCCTGGAGTTGACAAGCAATTTAACCTGGATTATATAAGTATTATCACATGACACATTTCCATATCATTCATTTTTATAAGTGAATCATCTTGAAAAAACCAAGCCTCCAAATCACATACCCAAATAAACAAGTGATAAATCATATATTTTCATCTGCATATCTACTACAACAGTTCTTTCTCTAAAGTTGGATAGTGTTCTTTCTCATAAATCTCTTAGAATTGTCCTGGATCATTGTATTGCTGTTAGTAGCAAAGTCTATCACATTTGATTGTCCCACAATATTTCAGTTACTATGTATAATGTTCACCTGGTTCTGCTTATTTCACTTTGCATCAATTCATGGAGGTCTTTCTAGTTCTTTCTGAAATCATCCTGTTCATCATTCCTTAAAGTACAATAGTATTCCTTCACCATTCATATACCACAATTTGTTCAACCATTCCCCAATTAAGGAACAGCCCTTTTGTTTCCAATTCTTTGCCACCACAAAGAGTGCAGCTATAAATATGTTTGTACAAACAGGTCCTTTCCCATTTCCAGGTGGTCTTGAAGAATACCACTTAGCAGGACAACTAAGGTAGCTCTGTGGATGGAGAGCCAGGTCTGGAGATGAGAGGTCCTGGGTTCTAATGTGGCTTTAGATACTTCCTAACTGTATGACCCTGGGCAAATCACTTAACTTCTATTGCCTAGCCCTTAAGGCTCTTCTGACTTAGAAACAATATATAGTATTGATTCTAAGAGAGAAGATAAGAGTTAAAAAAAAAAGAAGAAGAAAGAACATAATTTAGATTGTGGAAGTGTGATACTTTGTACCTGTGAAGGAGAAAGAACTTGCACTGATAAAGTCAAGGATCCTTGAAGCATTTTCAAGTTGACTTTGGAATTCAGTTTTCAAGGTTCTCTTGTCATTCATTTATTCCTATTGAATCACTGAATTTTAGAGCTAGAAGCTAATTGAAAATGAAAGAAGCATAGTTCCCATTCACAGGCAGTTTATTATCTAGCCAGGGAGATGACATCAGTAGCCACAATAATGAAGATGATAATAATTGCTTCAAATACCTTGATGTGGTATGACAGTATTCCACAGCTCTTAAGAGTTATTTCAGTGACACTCAAGTTCTGGCATATTATACTAGAAAAGGCTTCAAGTAAGGGCCACTTGTATGAGGACTACTCTAAGTTCAGAAGAGGTTGACAGCAGGATGATGAAATATTCTGTCATAGTAACTTTCAAAAATTATCAATTAAATTATGGAATTATAGGATTTAGAATTTAGGAAGAACATTATAAGTCGTCCTACAATCTTATTTTGAAAGTTAAAAAAACCCCTAAAGATCAAGGGTGAAGAAATAACTTGTCCAAGGTCATATAGATAATGAGCAATGGATCTTGCTTTGGAACACAGGGCTTTTTTAAAAAAAAATTAATGTTTTCAATTAAGAATAATTTATTTTTTCTCCTTCATACCTCTCCCTTCCAAATGGAAAAAAACTAAAAACAAACAAAACCCCCCAAAATCTTTATAACAAACATGGACAATTAGACAAAGCATATTTGCACACTGGCAATCTTCAAAAATTTATCTCTCATAATTGCATCTTGAGCCCATCACCTCTCTGTTAGGAGGTGGGAAGCATTTGGACTTTTTTTCCTTTTTGTATTCCCAGAACTTAGCAAAGGATTTGGCATATAGTAGGTACTTAATAAATATTTACTGATTAGTTGATTCTTCATCACCTGTGCTTTGGAATCATAACCATTTATTGAGTTGATCAGAGTTCTTAAACTTTTCAGTGTTGTTCATTTTAATAGCGATATTGTCATTGTATAAGCTGTTTTCCTGGTTCTCCTCACGTCATTCTGCATTGGTTTATATGTCTTTCCAAATTTCTCTCAAGCAACCCTTTCATCATTTATTCCATCTCTCTGGTATTCCATTGTATCCACAAATTTTTATTTTGAACTCTGGTCTGATTCTAAACATATTGTTTTTTTCCACCACATCATGTACCTAAAGGGGTTGGAATCTGCATCATCTGAGTGTTCTCACACTAATGAGATAACAGATGATAGCAAAAGAGATTATCTTTGTAAAGCATTCAGCACAATAAGTGACATACAGTAGATGCTAAATAAATGTTGTTCCCCTTCCCTCCCTTCTCCTTTAAGTATTTAAATATGATACTATATGACTCAAATACCTTAAGAATCCACATTTAATAGTGTGAAGACTCCTCCAAATGATGAAAGATTCCAACTCTTCTACTTTGCAAACAATCTTAATGAGTTTCTATATACAGAAAATTCTTCTCCTTGTAAACAGCCTTATGCTGAAATGGCCCTATGCATTTATCTAGTCTGATTCTTAGATGATTGACACAGAGACCATTGCCTTGTCTGTTCTTGAAGCCTTTCTAACTTGGTAGCGTGTGCTATTGCTTACATTCTGTCAGTATAGCTCAGGACATAATGCACTAGTAAAGAACTTTACTGGAAAACCATAACAAAACAAAACAATATGCCCATGATTTGATTTAAATGGGAGGAAGGTGAAGGGAGGGATATTTAAGCTTGATGCCAAGTAAAACTTCATAACAAGAGGCACTGTTTGAAAGTTGAATAAGTTGCCAAAACAGTGTTAGATTCCCTTTCCTTGAAAGTCTTCAAGCAGAGGCTTGCTGAGTATGTGATAGCGGGGTATGTTATGGGAGGGATTTTTTTCATATATGGGTTGAACTAGAGGATTGCCGAATATTCCTCCCAATTCTCCAATTATGTGATTTCATCAGAGTGAATACTTCCTCCATGAACACAAATCACCAGTAGTAGTAATGGGAAATAAAATTTACCCCTTGATAGTTAGCCCTCTGGTGGAAAATCTCTCTACATTTACCAGTCCCATCACTGGGAACATACCCAGAGTGTTTCCATCTTGATAGGACCTTTTAGAGTTTATACTGTGAGAGCTGAAAGTTCTCTCAATGACATAATGAAACACTAGAGGACTTGTATGAACTCATTTTTATTAATAACATCACATATTACACATATACAGATATAAATAATACTAACCTGTTGCACTGTCTGTTGTCAGTGTTTTAGGGCAGGGACCAGAGTTGGCTGCTTCTCTCTCTCTCTCTCATCTATAACGACCCATCTTCAAGAATGGCTTTGTGTCTGTGTTTGGCCAATGGTGATAAGAGATATGACACTAGTTTATGATATACTCTTCAAAAGAAAAACAAAACTTTAAAATTATTTTTTCTCTCCTATTTAAGGTTGCCATAGAGTATTACACAATTTCTGACTAGTTTTCTTTAAGATGCCTTAGATTGCCCAGCTTCCTCCCCTTCAAGTCCTACCATCATCCTCCTGAAAATCTGAATAGTAGATTACACTTTTCATTGTGCTTGGGACAGGTAATTTGTTTCAGCCTAGAAATCAAATATGCTTAGATAATGTCCAAGTATGCAAGCAAGTATTCTGACTTTTTGTTGATGTTCAATTAAATTTGACAAGCATTTATTATTCATTTATTTTGTGCAATGCTTGATGACTCCTGCATCTACAACTCTGTGACTTTGAACTACTCTGTTAAGGATCTCAATTTTTTCCCATATAAAATAAAGGAGTTGAACTAGAACTCTTCAAGGTCCTCTATAGCTCTAACATGGCATATCTTTTGTTTATATATTATGTGTTCTAAAGTCTATTTTAGCTCTAATATTTTATGTTCTATATTCTAAGTTCCCTTCTAGTTCTAACACTATTTTACCTCATGTTTCTTCCAGTTTTGAACTTCTTTGTTCTATAACCTCTTTAATATCTGTTATTGTAGGACAGAAATTCATAATTTTAAACCTCAAGGGGTCTGTGGATAGATTTCATTGGATCCATGAACTTGGTTGGGGGAAAAATGCATCTTTATTTTCAAGAACCTTTGGTTTCTTTTGTGATTTTATTCATTTTATTTTGTATGTTTAAAATATTTCTCTTAGAAGAGTTCCATAAGATAGATTTACCAGACTGCCAAAAGGATGCATGTCAGAAAAAAAAAAAGTTTAAGAATTTGTGATTGAAATATCCTCTAATTCTATTCTACTTAGGTTCTCAACTGGCCACTGGCCATGGTGCTGAATAGGATGAAACCAGAGAATTCTGACAGTTGTGTATCACAGGTAAAGAAGCACTCCTTTTCTTCTTCCTAATGAATCTATTAGTGTTTCTACAGGGTGAAATAGCAACCAGTTCAACACACAAAAGTGTAAAAACACACACTCACATCCCAAACCTCTTGACAAAAGACGACATTTTTAAGATAAATCTTAGGCCCTAGGTCAGTGTTTTTTTTTTTTGACAGGGCAATATTCAGTTAGAGGAATCATGTTTCTTTTCTTATTCTTTTGCTTTATATTTGGGGGAGGAGGAGCTTCAATAAAAGATACTTGCAGAGGAGAAAAAAAGGATAAATCTGGAATTAATTTTAAGCCTATGGGAAAATAGTCTCTTTTCCTGTTTTTATTCTATGGCCCCCTACCTTATGGTCTCCTTTATCTTTAGAATTTTAAAGAGAACAGTGGAAGGCATTCTTCTGTCTTAGATTCTTTCCCCTTGGGCAAGTTTCATTCATCTTTTTAGGGAGTAACCAGGGGAGAGAACATTATATTCTAGGTACCCCATTCTCCAGGCTCACCATTTGTATATTGTCTACCCTTGGAGCTAGGTTATAAAAAAAAAAAACAAAACAAAACAGGAGAAAGAGTGGAAGGAAGATAATTTTATGTCCCATTTTCTATTGTTGAGTGCTTCATTTTTTTATCTGCTATTACTCATATCAAAAAACAAAAACAAAGGATATGTCTATGGTATGACCTTGGGTTTCTGAAAAAGCTGAAGGCTATGTAGTATAGGAGATAGTATATCAGATTTGGATAATGTAGCAGTATCCTGAGGTGATCATTTTCACTAGCATCTCTTCAACGTGCTAATATTTTTCAAAGCACTAGGAGGCATTGGCTATGAGGATCCTTTTTTAGGGTATGGCCTGCCATTGATCCCCACTGTCAAAGAATACTGTGGTTAGGCCCTGCCCTCAAGGTGCTCAAAGTTCTGTGGTCAGAGCTGTTAGAAATGTTTTCATGTTATGATCTTTGTCAACCTAGTATGTGTAATTTGGGAGTTGAGATGATGATGCAGGTAAGGAATAAGAAGAGATCAAAGCTCAGTCCAGGGCTAGTTGTTTTTATGTGGCTTATGATTAAGCCAGTGCATATTTAGATACAATGTAATTCAAAAATTATAGATTTGGGGTTAGGAGAAATTTGAGGTTGAATACTGCCTTCAGTACTTGCTACTTCACTACTGGGTAACAATGGGCAAGTCATAGAATTATAGAATTAGAGCAGGGAAGGAGGGATCTTAGAGGGCATCTACTCCATTTCATCATTTTAAAGATAAAATAGGGCCAGAGAGACTAACTCATCCAAGAGTATTTATCTTTTCTGGGCCTCAGTTTTCCCTTTTGGAAACAGGTTTACCACCATTCCTATTATTTACCTTTCTATTGTAAGAAATAAAATTTTGGTTTTATGCTCAATATGAGAATTCTAAAGTAATACTGTGATCACCAATTTAAAAATATTACAGCTTAAGTCAAAATGACTTTTATTTACAAAGTGATAGAAAGAGTGAAAGTGGAAAAATTTAATCAATAGACAGAAAGAAATGCCTAGCTACAAATACCCTGAGTTCAATCCTAATGTCTCCAGACTGCAAATGTAAATCTGAAGGTGAATCTCACCAGGATCCAAAATCCTAATTAGGAAGGCAAAATCCAAAGAACCAGGAGACACTGAAGAATCCATGGAGAAACTTCAGTGCACAAGAAGTTGACTGCCAAATATATCACCAGAACTCATGCTGAAGGGAGTATCCCACCAAAGCACCAATGAGCAGAGAGGGTCTCCTCACAGAAGAATCAAGGAAGGAATCCCTCCACTCACCACTGCAAGCCTACACAGAATCCAGGGAAAGAGTCTCCTCCTCCAAACTGGTTCACCAATGAAGAGTGAATGCATCAGTCCTCAGACTGGCCTTTTTAAAGCAGTTTTCTCTATTTCACTTCTTATTGCTTGATCCCCTACTTTTTGGAAACTTGTTGCAGTCTTTCAATTTGCCTAGCACTGCCCGGGGTGGGTAGGGGCCTCTGGAGTTGTCACCCACTTTAGAAAGTGACTTGTGAACTCTCATACTTAGTTACTGGTGAGGTACTAAGTAGAGGTACTTAAGTTTTTGATTGATTAACTTAAAAGTTGCTGACTGATAGACAAATAGAGTTTGATTCATTCTTCACACTACCTTATTATTGTAGTAAGCATAAATAAAATGTAAAGTATTTTGTAAACTTTTTTTCTTTGGGATATCAGACTAAAGCTGTAATTCCATTGGTATAAGAAATTCCTAGAGCAAATTCCCTCTCCCATTTCAGCTAAGTGCATGTCCTGCAACTTAAAAGTCTTGAGAATTTTTCTGGAACACTATGAGGTTAGATGTTATACAGTCAATGGATGTTAGAGGCCAGTCTTGGAGAAGGTTAGTCCTCTGTTAACATACTATATGGCAAATCTTAAAATGATTCTAACAATGCCAACTAGCATTTCAAATCCTGCCTCAACTATAACACCCTAGGGATCTAATTATCATCCACTCAAAACACCTTGTCTATGGACTCCTGGCGGGGCAGTATTCTGAGGCTCTACCTTTATCCATTCATAAAGGGAGTAAAACAGAGGAGAGATATCAGCTCTCATACAGGCTGAACTAGGTACCTATTACTTGTAACCTTCAAGGTTTGATTGTTCCTTAGGCTCTCATATGAGGAGTTCATGAGTCCCTGACCTTTGCTTCTTGATAGAGGAAAAATAGTCACAAATAAGGATCAATCTTTATGACTATGCTTCTCTACCAAAATCACCTAGGTATTTCAGGCAAACATCCTAATAATTTGATCTCCTCCAAAGAATACATTTAAATATGGGATGATCCCAAGACAACATCATCTCTCAGAATGTAGGAGGATGAAGAATGGATTAAATATTATTAAGTGCCTACTATGTGCTAGGAACAATGCTAAGTGCTTTGAAAACATCTTATTTGATCATCATAACAATCCTTGGAGATAAGTACTATTATTATCCCCATTTTACAGTTGAGGCAATGGAGACAGACAGAAGCTAAGTGGCTTTCCCAGGGTCACAATAAATGTCTGAGGGCAAATTTGAAATCAACTTTCTGGGATCTATCCACTGCACTTTCTAGCTGCCTCATTCCAGGATGAAACAGAAACCTTGGCTATAGTGCAATCAGGGAAAAGATGTCATCACTTCTCTCATTCTGGACAATGGGTCCTCTTCGATCCATTATCCATTGAAAAAATTGGAAGTCATAATCTTAATGATATCTGGCTTTTGAAATCCTGTTCACCCTTCGGCCCAGCTCAAATGTCAATTTCCCTAGGAGATCTACCCTAATTTCTCTATTTAGAAATTATCTCCTTCCCTTTCCCCTTGGAGGTTATACAGCACTTTCTTTGAACCTCTGTTTTTGTTTTAGTTGTTTTTGTTGTTGTTGTTCTGCATCTTAGTTGCCACATAATTGTGTTTATGCCAAATCTCTACTCCTGAAATATAAGCTCCACGAAGACAAGAATTCTTTTTTTTGTCACTGCCTTTTGCTAGTACTAAACTCAGTATTCTACAAATATTAAAAATGAATAAATGATCCATTATCTTATGAGCTTAGCTCCTCTCTTTCCTAAACCTCAAAAATCCAGTCAGTTATTCACCTCTTCCTCTGTATTCTTATAATCATTAAACTTCATTAGTAATTAATACATATACATACACAGTCTCTTAATAGTCTTCCTTCCTCCATTCACCACCAATCCATTTTAAAATCACACTAGTAGAAAACAAAACAAAAACAAAAACAATCCCCCTAAAAATCCACCATCTTATTTATGCAGAGATCTGGCCATGATATTCTCTGCTCAAATATCTTCAGTAGCTTTCTATCATCTACCATATAAAATTCAGACTTCTATGCTTGACATTGAAAGACCCTTCACAATCTTGTGCCAGATTTTCCTCCTACTACCCTGCATTGCAGACAGACTGGACTTCTCTGGACAAGACCTGTACTTTTCCCCTTCCATGCCTTTGCTTGCATTGTTATATCTGCTGGGAGAGTTCTCTCTCCTGTCTTTTTCTGTTGAAATTTTTAGGCCCTGTAAAATCCAACTCAAATGCTAGCTTCTCCATTATAAGTCTTCTCTGAGCCCCTGGTAATGACTACCCCCCACCATGAAACTTCAGATAGTAGACTTTGTTGAGTCTTTCTAATATACTTGCATGCATATTATCAGGATTTCTCTCTCTCCCTAGCTATCCTCTTTGAGGTCAGAAGAGTCCTACTAAATTTTGTATTTCTCCTAACACCAAAGCATTGTTCTGAACACAGTTGGCACTTTAATGAATGCTTGTTAAAGAATGCAATAAGTGAATGAAAAAGTGAATGAGTTTTGCTATTCCCAGGTCTAAAAATATATTTTTGTATGTACTAAGTGCTTAATAAATGTCAATTGAATTGGCTTGAATTGAGGGCTATAAAGAAATACTATATATGATCTCTGCTCATAATGAGATTTTAGTCACATTAGGAAAAGCAGAATAATACATGAGGAAAAGGGGGGGAGCAGTGAATAATATAAGAGCACATATAACTAAGTGTTAAATTGTGTGATACAGACTGAAAAATGAGGGGGTTGGACTAGATAATAATCCCTTACATTTCTATAGCCCTTCACAGTTTGCCAAGGGCTCTCATATCTACTGATCTCATTTGATTCTCATAATAGTTTTGTGAAGTAGGCAAAGCCTGGATTCTTGTATTTACCACATTCTGCTTTGTATTACAGTCATCTGTATTTATGTCTTATCCCCTCCCCCCCATCTTCCTACTAAACTATGAGCTTCTTGAGGTCAGAGTCGGTGTCTGATTTTTCCTTGTATGAATCTTGAAATTTCTCAGACTTGTGAATGTTAAAAAGTCCCCATTGGGGAATTCTCTATTGGGACAATTCCCTATTAGGGACCATTCCCCATCTAAAATGTGAGAACTCTACTTAGATCAGAAATGGGAAGACCTCTACTCCACCCATACTTAAGACTGCTTTAGGGAAGAAAACTCCTTGTAGAACAATGAAAAGTACTTAAACTCATACTTATAATAAGGCAAAAGGGTGCTAAGTACCTATAAAGGTCAAGCAACTTATGAATTTACAAGGAACAAAGAACTGGGAAACTTACTCAGAGCTTTCCTGGTGTGAATTACTCAAAAATCCACACCTTCTTAGGTGTGGACTAAGAATGGTCTGTCCTTTGAAAAACATCTACTGTGATTGGTGGATGTAAGAATTTAGGGGAGGTGACAAAGGAGAAAATGCCCTATATAAGGAGATGAGAAATCTGAGTAGAGAACAGTTCAGCTGGGAAAGGCTGAATTGAAACAGTCAGCTGGGAAAAGCGGCCTTGAAGGATCTCTCTCGAGACTCTCTCGGGAACATTCAGATTCAGGATTGAGCTGGAGAAGTCAGCTGAGATGGAGCTGGCCTGGTGTCACTAGAATCCTTGCTTGGACAGATCTTGTGGTGAGTGATTAAGGACTGACTGATCTCTCTCTTAAGACTCAGGTCTAGGCCATGTTGGCTTAAGGCCCTTCAAACTTATTCCTTTATTACTCTTTCTCTCTTTCTTTAATTCCTCATTGTATTATTAATTAAATTCTCTATAAAACCCAGTTGACTTGGGTATATTCATAATTGGGAATATTTCCCTGGCGACCACCTTATATTTGATTTAAAACAAGACACTGTAGTGAAAACATATTTTCTGCGGTCACAAATTTACTCACCCACTCTTTATCTATCACAATTTATATCTTCCACTATTTTACTCACTACAGTTTACAACCTCAACCATTTTAACTCTTACAGTTTAAGGCATCCACTCTTTTAAATGCCACACTCGGGAGGGAGTTAGTATCAGTACACCTGGGTTTGAGTTGTGGTTATGACACCTATTAGTTATATGATCTTGAACAAGAGAGGACCTAACTGAGCCTTAGTTTCTTTTTCTGCAAAATAAAGGTACTCATATTTTCAGTATTAATCCCATAGGGTTGTGACTAAAGCACTGTCAACTATAAAATGGGTTATTTCTAAATCAGTACTTACTTTGAAGTAAGAGATTAGTGCAGAGTTGTTTGATGAACGATGAATTTCCATTTTACAGAGGAAAAAATGAGGCCCCACAGAAGTCAAGTGATTTGCCCAAAGACACATAGAAGCACAAAATCTCAGAAGGGAAGGGACCTCATAAGTCATCTAGACCAGCCTCTACCTGATCAGGAATTCCCTGATATGTAAAACACATTCCAACTAAGTTTTCATCTAGCCTCTGTTTAAAAATTAGTCATCTGGGGGGCAGCTGGGTGGCTCAGTGGATTGAGAGCCAAGCCTAGAGATGAGAGGTCCTAGGTTCAAATCTGGCCTCAAATACTTCCCAATTGTGTGACCCCGGTCAAGTCACTTGACCCCCATTGCCTAGTCTTACCACTCTTCTGCCTTGGAACAAATATACAGTATTGATTCCAAGACAGAAGGTAAGGTTTTTTTTTTTTTTAAAGTAGTGATCTGGAACTCTCTACTTCTGAAGAGAATGAATGATCATTACAAAACTCCCCCTTCCAATATATTGGACATATCAACTTCTTTGGGACTTCTGACCATTCCTTCAGGGTCAGGAAGAATCAGTATAATCATCTTTCATTCTTTTCCCAAACCCTTTACTTACTTTCTGGACTAAATTACTATATCCTTTCTACTGTTGGACCATTCTGGAACCTCCCTCAGCAACTGTGGTCTTCTTATTCTGAAAGAGTCTAACGGTCTAGGGATGCTACTTATACCTGCAAAGGTTGGGAATGCTTCTCCTATTTTTCTCCCTTTGGTGAGGTTCTTCTGGAGACTTCATTTTGTGGAAGGCTCCAGCAAGGTCTGACTTCATTCTCCTTCTAGCCCTCTTTTTAACTTTCTGGACTTAAAAACCATGCATCTCCCCTGGGTATCATCATTTCTTTCCCCTCCTCAACCTTTTCATCTTTTTTTCTTCTGTGTTGTCTTCTTCCATTAGAATGTAAACTTCTTGAGGGCAGGAACTTTCTTTTTATTTGTATTCTTATCACTATGCCTGGTATGTAGTAATTTCATATAAATGCTTATTTCCTTCATCCACATAAAAATTCCTTACATCCTTGAAGACCATGTTCTTTCTGCCTACTCTTCCTCTGCACCTTATTTTTTTTGGGTTAAACATCACTTATTTCAAGTCCTTTGGTGACATGCTCTAGTTCCCTTAGTACCTTAAACCCAACAGATCAACTAGTTCAACCCACATTTTATATGGGATAACAAATGTCCCACCAACCCCTTAATAGTCTAAGTGACTTAGAGAATTCTTTACCCTAAATGGCATCTCATTCCACTTCTGCTTTTAACTAGAAGAAGTTTTCCTTACATTGAGCTTAAATCTACTGCAACTTTTAACCACCTAACTGTTCACTGTTTCTGATCTCTTTTATTCATCCTTCACACAGCTGCTGTCATTTACCCCTAACACATAAATGATCTAGTCACTTTGTTGTTGAAAAATCTTCAGGGGCTCCCTATAGCCTTTAGAATGAAAATCAGAAGCTACAGCAAAATTTCTCACCTTGGCACTGAAAGGCTTCCAGAATATTGTTCTAACTTAACATTCCAAATTTATTTCACATACTCTCCTTCATACATTCTAGTTTCCAGTCCAATTAGTTTACTCAGTGTTCCCACAAAGTGGCATTCTATCTGTAGCTTGGTTGGTGCAGTAGATAGTGCTGAACTTGAGTTCAAATTCTGATCCAGATCCTTACCAGTTGTGTGATCTTGGTCAAGTTAAAGTATGTTAATAAATGGTAGCTACTATAGAGCCCTTCTGCATTTGCACAGTCTTTCCCCCTTTCCCATTGTGTTGACAAGTACTCAACCTCCCAACTCTTGACTATAAGCTCTCTGAGGCCAAGGATGGTTTGCTTGCCTTGCCTATGCGAGACTTTTAATAAGTGTCTGCTGAAATGAACTGACACCAGGGACAGAGTTTAGGATGGTATCTTAGAGTTAACACTTCATATGTCAATTTGCCAGCAAGGGAAGTGAGAGACTACAGTAGGACGGTCCTGCTGCAGATTCAGGAAAACGACATTCTCCTTCCCATGACCATCCAAATGGGTTCTCCCTGTTGCCATGGTATCTTTTGCTCCGAACCAGGAGGGTCCTACCATCCTACAACCTTGCATGGAGGTGGGGAATCCCTGGTTTGAGGGCCCCCCTATTTCCGGTCTTTTGCGCAGGCTATCCTGGGAGTTGTAGTCCCAGCTCGCGATTGGTCAGTAGGACTCGCGGGGAAGCCACTGGAAGGGGGGGGAGGAGCGGAGTTCCCCACACCGCCCCCACTCTCCTCCCAAGTTACCGGCTGGAAGGACCGGGAAGGGGGGTGGGGGGTGCAGCGCGAGAGGAGAGGGAAGGTCACGTGATGTTTGGGTGTTCGATCTTCCCCACCCAAATCTTCCTTTTTCCCCTCCCCTTCCCAACCCCCGCCCCTTCTCCGTTAACTGCTCAGTGCGTGCTCCCGAGCCAACCAGTCGCAGGTGAGGCGCGCGCGCGCCGGGAGCCCTCCCTTCCTTACCTAACCCGCTCCCCCCAGTGTACCCCCCTCCGCCGACGCTCTCCAGGCTCGCACGCGTCCCCGCCTCCCCCTTCCCACCCCAGTCCTCTCGCGCGCCCCCTATTGTCTCAGGCCCCTGACTGCGAGGTGTGGGGCGGGGCGGGGCGGGGCTGCGCGCGGTCTCCCTAGCGGGCAGGGCCGGGGAGATATGGGGAATTAAGGGGAGGGGTGGGCGCGTGCACGCGCAGGACCCAGGGTTTGTGAGACTGAGCGCCGGGCACGCGTTTTCGTAGCTTCTGGGGTCGAGCTTTAGGGGAGCCGAAACAGCCCTGCGGGGTCCAAGGAGCGCTCCGTGCGGGCCCCTCCCCCGCTACCTAGGAGATGGGAGGCTGGTGGGTGGGTTCACCCTCCTGGGGGAGGGGCTGAAGCTGGCTATTGCAGAGTGGGGGCGGGGAGAGGAGCCCGGGATTGGTTTTTTAGGGGATGGTTGGCCAGGCCGTCTGAGACCGGACTTTGGATAGGCCAAGTTATTTAAACTGTTAACTATCTTGTGCGCGCACAGTTCCTGGGAGGAATTTGATCTGAGTTTGGATGGGGATATAATCTGGCAGGAGCCAGGTGACTTGGATTGAGATTCACTGATTTCTAGCCCCACCCGCATTCTGCCCTTCCTAAATTATAAATAGGAAGACAGACTCAAAGTGGACAAGTGATTTGCTCAAGTTAAAACCTGGCAGAAATGGGACTCGAAGCGAGACCTTCAGGTTCCCAAATTCAGTATTAAGTAATACTGGCATACTGCCTGTTAAGGTATTCTTCCATTAGTTAAAGGACAAGGCAATGAAAGCCTGGATTTGGGTGGTATTTGTGGAAATGGAAAGGAGGGGCCGGATCTGAAAATTATGAAGTCATGTGTGTCCTTAAAATGCTATAAGAAATGGGATCCTTTGTCAGACATTTATTCTAGCCTCAGACACTTCCTACCTGTGTGAAGAACCTGAGCAAGTCATTTGAACCCCATTTCCTTGCCCTTACCACTCTTGATGCCTTGGAACCAATATACAGTATTGCTTGTAAGATGAAAGGTAAAGGTTTAAAAAAATTTTTTAAATAAACATTTATTGAGTTTTTAGTATGTTCCAGGCACTATGCTAAGTACCCTGTATTCAAAAAAAGGCAAAAGACAGACCAACCCTGCTCTCAAGGAGTTTCCAGTCAAATGGGGGAGCAACACACAGATAGGTACAAACAAGTTATATGTAGGATAAATGGGAAATGATTAACAGAGGGAAGGCACTAGACTTAAGAGAGTTTGGGACAGGTTTCTTGTCAAAGATAGGATTTTAATTGGGACTTAAAGGAAGCTGGGGAAGACTATAGGCATAGAGAACATTCCAGATGTGAGAGAGAGCCAGAGAAAATGCCCAGAGCCAAGACATGGGAGTATCTAGTTTGTGGAATAGCAAGAAATCGTTCTAGCAAATACTAAAAAATGAAACAAAGATTGTAGGTTTCTTAGATGGGGGGAAAAAAAGGCTATTTTCAATTGGGATGACTGCGGCAGATTTCCAGGTAGAATTTAAACTTAAAGAAAGGTGGAAGAGGATTAAGATGAGAAAAGAAGTTTCTGGTAGCTGATGGGGGTAGGAATGAATATCAAATTATCTACATTGGCAAGTATGTTGGACTCGGGTGGACTCTTTTTTGTAGTTATATGGAAAGTTTATATTCAATGTTCCTTGAAATAATCATGCCTTGACTAAGTTTTGAAATAACTTGATTCTATTGAGGTTTGGGTACCTGTGGCCTTTGTTACAGTAAGATTTCCAGGGGGCAGCCAGAATAGGGTAGATTTCATATAGCTTCGGGTAAGAAGGTGGCCCAGTGGATTGAGGGCTACACCTAAAGTCAGGAAATCCTGAGTATAGATTCTGTCTCATGAACTTAATAGTCCTGTGACATTGGGCAGACTCACTTTCAATCCTTCTGCCTCAAATTGCTCATTTGTAAAATGAGCATAATAATAACTCTACCTTATAGTGTTCTTATGAAGATCAAATGAGATAACTCAGGTAAAGCGCTTTGCAAACCTTAAAAATATTTTATAAATGATAATTATTTCTGTTTTTAGAGGTGGTCCCAAGAGGACTGTGTTTGGAGTTATTGACCAAATTCAGATCCTGAATCTGTTCCTTACTACCTGGTTGACATTGAGCTTAACTTCTCTGGGCTCCACATCATGATCTATAAAGTGAAAAGGTTGACTCTAAGGATCTCTCAGGTTTCTGCTAGTTTTAAATTTAGAATCCTTTTTGTGGAGAGAGTATCTGAGCTGTGCTCTAAAGTATGGATAATCCTTTTCACCAATAAGAATTAAGCCTCTACTGTATGCCTTTCCTGGGGAGACAGATGACTTGAGGATCAGCTCCTTCCCTTATGGAGCTTATGGTCTAGTAGCAAGGATAAGACACAAATATAAATAACCATAATAGAATGTAGCACCATAAAAAATGGACATTCACAGAGCTGTAATGGGCTCAAAGGAAAAAGGAATCCTTTCCTCATGAAACCAGAGAGAGCTTTATGGAGTAGCTAAGATGGGCCTTGGGAAGAAGGGAAGGGTTTCCTTGGGTCACCAGTAATGGAGGTGGGAATGCTTTCTTTTTTTTTTCTTCTTTCCTTTTCTCAGTATTGAATCAGTTTTTTGTTTCCCTGGGTATTTGTTTCTTCCTTGGGGACTGAGCTTAATTTCTGCTGATTCAGTAAGTGTTCAGCATCTAATATGTGTAGGACACAGCTTCCTCCTGGAAGCCTTCCCAGATTCACTTCTTGGTAAGGACCATTTCCCTGGGGTCTCTCATAAAACTCTGCTAGCAGCTCTCTAGTGTCTTGTGCTTACAGAGTGTTATGGTTATCAGTGTTTCTGAATCCTATCCTTCTACTAAATTGTGATCTCTATCCATGGATATACTGCATCTTATTTCAACTTTCTCCCACAGGTTCAACAAAGTTGTTTTTCACAGAAGGTACCTAATAAATGTATATTGAATGATCTTGGGTTCACTCATTTTGAGTTTGAAGGGATGCTTATACAATACCTGCATTTTATTGATGAGGAGCTGAGACTAGAGAAGTTATGTGTTTTGTCCAAGATCACACAGGAAATAAATAGCATAGCTGGGGATTTAAACCTAGATTTTTTTGACTCAAAATCCAGTGTTCTTCCTACCATCGTAAAGGAATGACTTGGATACCTTCAAGAAAACACATTTCCAAGCTCTGAGAGAGACACCATGATGACAAAAGATAGTTCTTTCCTGTAAGAAATTTACATTCCACATGAAGGGATCTAGCCCCCCCAAAATCAGACATTTAATCAGAATGTGATTGGCATTAAAAGGAAAGATACAGATAAAGAATTCATCCTAGGAAAGTTTGAAGTGAAAGAATTTACCTTTAATTGAAGGGATCAGAGAAGACTCCATGGCCATAGGGCTGGGCCTGGCCAGTCCCAAATTAAATCCCTGCACATCCTTTTGTTTCCTCCTCCCTCTGCAAACTTGGGTGCAGTCACAGAGCAGGCACTGCAGAGAAAGAGCTGGATGGAGTTAGTGCTCTGAATCTGACCTCCTTCCCTCCTGCAGTATACTTGCCAGTGAAGGTGCTAATGAGCAAGGAAAGACTGAGGGGGAGAGCCATGGGTTGTGACTTGTTTCTTCTGAATGTTATTTCAGAAATCATTACCTCCATCAATATTTGATGTAGCCTCTCAAAGCCTCAGCCCTTCTCCTTATCTCTTGAAGGTTTGGGCCTGGGCTTGCCTGGGGCCTTAGGCAGGAAGGTGGAACCCAAAAAGGCATAATGGTATCTTTCTTTTTGTTCATTCACACTTGCCCTTGGCTTGTCTGTTAGACACCTAGAACATGGAATTGGAGGGAACCTTAGAAAAATATCTTAGAGGGGTAGTTAGATGGCTCAATGGATAGAGTGTCTTGCCTGGAGTTGGGAGAAACTGAATTCAAATCTTGCCTCTGATTCTTCCTAGCTGTATGACTCTGGGCAACTCATTAACCCTAAATGCCTAGGCCTTGCCTTTCTGTCTTATAGGACTTATGAGACAGAAATTAAGCATTTAAATAAGAAAGAAAAAATGTCTTAAGAGACCTGAGTTGTCTAACAAGCTCAAGTCTTTGGGGATACAAATCTCTTTTGTCTCAACTATTGCTGCTAGTCCCAAGTGACCTTGATCATAGCCTCTTCTGGACTCAAGGACTTTAGATTTTCATCCTGCCTGGCCTGTGATTTCATTGACTTAGAAAGAACCCATTGAGGAAATACCCTCTACCAAGACAACTGTTCTGCTTCTTGTAGCTGAGAGTTGTTTGAAGACTCTCAAGTGAATTTCCCAGGTCTGGGGTGGAGTGGAACCCAAACAACCCTGACTCTAATGCCAGCTCTCTCTATTGTGTGCCAAGCTGCCGTCACTGGAGCTGAATGAGTTGAGGTAAGGTGGAGTTCCTTTTAAAGGACTTTATTAGTTTTAGTTTTAGGGACTTAGGGCCAAATTACTAAAACTAACCCAAACCAAATGAAAACCAATTTGGGACTCAGCTATTAAATAACTGAACCTGGTATGTCATAGGGTTCTGGGGAAGGAATGCATTTTTGTATAAAAATCTTAAAGTGCTATGGAAATGTGGGCCTCTGTCATTGTTAATATGTTTTATTCTCTCCTCACCTTACCTTAGAAGGTAGATGCTATTATTATTATTACCATTTTTTATTGAAGAAACTGAGTCAGATAGAGGTTAATTGACTTGCCCAGATCTTTCTCACTCTCACCTATCTGCACCTCTCCCTCTTCACATAGCTACCAGCACAATAAATATGTCATTACCAACCATCCACTTGGACTGTTGCAATAATAACCTCCTGATGGATTTTCCAACCTCTGATTCCTTCCTAATTCATGTTGTCCAGTCATTTCAGTCTTTTCTGACTCCTCATGACCCCATTTGAGGTTTTTGTGGCAAAGATACTAGAGTTTGTTGCTATTTCCTTCTCTAGCTCTTTTCACAGATGAGACAACTGAAGCCAACAGGATTAAGTGACTTGCTCATTGTCACACAGTTAGGAAGTGTCTGAGGTCAGATTTGAACTCAGGAAGATGTTTTCCTGACCCTAGACCCACTATTCTATATACTATACACAATACACCACCTTGGCCTTACTTCCTGCAAATACTGCCCTCCTGTTCTTTCTTCAGAGATCTTGTTATGCTGCTCTTCTGGTCAGAATACTTCAAAAACTCCTATGATGCTGGGAGGAGGGCATATACTCCAGAGCTCCTGAGTTCAAGTCTTATCTGCCCTAGTGAGTCACTTTTCCTCAATGGGACTCAGTTTCCTCATTTGGAATATAAGGATGTTGGAGTAACTGACCTTGGAGGGATTTTCTAGCCCCAGATCACCCTAATCCGGTGTTTAGAACTTTCTATAATTTGGCTTCAATCTGGTGTTTCTAGCCTTATTTCAGACTTTCTCTCTTTACATATGGACTTAGTCTCCTCTACATGGTCCCACATGTTCCTAATTTTTATTTCATACTGCTTCTTGCACCTGAAATGCTCCCTACTCCATGGACTACCTATTGAATTCTACTTCAGTTTGCAACTCACTCTTTCTCTGTCTCCCTTCCTCTTTTTCTTTATTCTTCCTCCTCTCTCCAGCTTTCTCTTTCTTTCCTCTTTCTTCCTCCTCCCTCTTTTCTTTCTCTTTCTTCCCTTACTTTCCCCCTTGCTTATTTTCTCTCTTGTTTCCCCCCACATGCCTCAAGGTCATCAAGGCCCCTACTTGAGGCAAATATACCCCCTCTTTGTGCCACTTTTTTGCTTGGGATGAGAAATGAACTTTTAGACTTGGCACTGTGCCACCTAGCTGCCTATAGTGTCTGTTGTATTCCAAATGCCATGCTGCATGCTTCAGACACAAAGACAAAGTAAAACTGTTCTGCCTCCAAATACTCTTCATTCTACTGGAAGGGGTAGGACATAAACTATTGAGTGTAGTATGGTGGAACCTGAGGATGGGGAAAGCACTAACAAATGCTTCAGAGGTAGCTTCAGGTACAGTGGATAGAGTGCTGGGCCTGGAGACACGAGACCCGGTTTCAACTTCTGACCCAGATGTTTGATAGCTGTGTAACCCGGGGCAAGTCACTTAACTTCTCTGTGCCTCAGTCTTCTCATTTGTAAAATAGAGATAATAATAGCACCTGTCTCTAAAACACTTTGAAAATGCCATTTAAATTTGAGCTACAATCATCAGGAAGTAACAGAGTTGAATGTTGAAGGAAGAGAAATGGGAAGCAGGAATACCAATTAGGAAGCAGTTACCACAGTGGTAGTAAGGGGCTACTGAAAGGACCTGAGTGAGAGTGGTAGTTCCATGAATGGAGTGAATAGAATGGATGAGAGAGATGTTGTGGAATTGACAAGATCTAGTAACTGATTGGATATGGAGCATGAGAGAGAGGCTTCAGAGCTTTGAACTTGAATGACTAAAACAATAGGAGTGCCCTCCTCAGAGACAAGCATTAGAAGATGTGTTGGATTTTTCAGTGTGAAGATAATGGGTACCATTTTGGCCTTTTTGAGGGTGACTTGGCTCATCAGGAGAAGATATGGGTGAATAGAGAGAGAAGAGAGAGAGAGACATTTTTGGGCTAGATAGATTGGTTTGGGATCATCCATGAGGACATAATTCTTGAATCCATGGGAGCAGATGCGATATTCAAGAAAATTCATGTAAAGAGAGAAAAGAAGAAAGCCCAGGACTGAAATCTAGGAAACACTTACATGAATAGGGCAGGAGATTGATGATGATCAAATGAAGGAGATGAGTAGTCAGAAGAATAGGAGAATCAGGCAAGAACTATGCCAGGGAAGGCAAAGGAGGAGAAAGTGTCCAGAAGAAGAGTGGGATCCCAAGATATCCCTAACTATAGCAAGGTTATAGGAAATTAAGATTGAGAAGAGGCTGCCATATTTACTAGTAAGGAGACTGTTGCTAACTTTGGAGAGAGCAGTTTTTGTTGAGTAGTTGAGGCTGCAAGCCAGATTGCAAGTAGCTGAAAAGTGAGTGGGTAGTGAAGGAGAGCTAACAAGTAGAAATGCTTCTTTCTAGGAGTTTGGCAATGAAAGGAAGGAGAGATAGAGGGTAATAGTCTGAGGGGACTGTGGGGGCCAATGAAGACTTTTTTTTAAGGATAGAGAGTACACCTGAACAGACATGCAGATATTTGTTGGCAGCCAGTAGAATGAAAATTTTATGCACAAATATGTTGTTGCATATAGATTTCTTTTGGCATATATACATATATATAAAATCTGTGTATCTGTATATGTACATATATACAATATATAGTCATACATTTATACATACTCAGACACATGCACTCACACATATATATGCATGTATATATAATTTTTTTATGGGAAAAATCCTGGAGGAGATAAGAGAGGATAGGATCTAGAATATAGGTAAACTGTGGAAAGAAAGCCATTTTTTTTCTTTAAAGCTAGAAGTGGAGGAGATGATGGTTGAAGATGGATTTTGAAGTATAGCAAAAGGAGTACATAGTGTCTGTTTTCTCTTTTCTCAGGAAAGAAGGAGTTAGGGGCATCTGCTTGATAGAGAAAGGTGGGTGGGAGGTGACTTTAGGGGCCTGAGAAAAGAAAGAGAAGGCTCAGAACAGCTGCTGAACAGAGTAAGACAGTCAAGGAAGAATAATAGTTCTCTTGTACAACAGTGAGGGCCCATTTGAGAGCAAATCACCTAAATTTGCCAGGTCCCAGCTGAGAGCAAATGACCCAGTTGCTGCAGTAGGAGGGTTTCTTTCTCCTCCTGGCATTTCCTTTTAGGCTAAGCAGAATCTGAGTAGTAACCATCTAATCCAGCTCAAACAGAAATCCCATCTACAACCTCTATGTCAAGTGCTCATTCAGCTTTTGCTTGATGACTTTGAGGTAAATTTCCACATTATTAGAATAATTTTTCTTTCCTTAAGCCCAAATCTATCTGCTTTTAAGTTTTTGCTGTTGCTTCCAGTTCTCTACTCTTGAGCAAACCAGGACAGAATAGTGTCTCGTATGTCTAGTATTCCCTCAGATTGTTGAAAATAGTTATTATGTGCCGCCTGAATCTATTCTTCTCCATGCTAAGCATCCCCTTCCTCCCTCAGCTAAAGCTCAAATAGCATTACATTGAGACTTTTTACCCTACTCCAGACATTATTCCAAACCTTTTCTTTGGAAGTGCCTTTCCAGCCACCCCCAGAGTGCTTCCCCTTTGACTTAGAAATGAAAGGCCAGCCATTGAGCCTTCATGAATTTCCTCTTCTCCCATGCTTCAAATCCCTCTTCCCTGTGGCAAATCCCTTTTAAATTCTCTCTTCTCTTATGCTTTTTGTAGAAAGTGATTATAACCCCTGTGAGTTCTTTCTAGACCCTTCTCCAGTCCCTTCAACTAGTTTTCCCAGTGTTAGTATGCAGGACTTATATTTACAATGCTTATGATATGAAGACTTGACTCAGGGGCCACCTCCTACAGGAAGCCCCTTAACTGTCAATACTTTCTCTCTTTTTAAGATATATTAACTTCTCTGGGTAGCCATTGTTTCTTTTTTCCCTTTAGTAAACTCCTTCAGCTAAGTAGCACAGTGGATAGAATGCTGGGCTTGGAGTCAGGAAGACCTGAATTCAAATTCGTCCTAAGACCTAGCTATATGATCTTGGGCAAGTTGCTTAACCCTGTTTGCCACAATTCTTTCATCTGTAAGATGACCTGGCAGTATCTCTTCTAAGGAAACTCCAAACAGGGCCACAAAGAGCTGGACATGACTGAAAAATGTCTAAACAACAAATCATTTTAAGGGTAGCTAGGTGATGTAGTAGATAGAGTGCTGGACCTGGAGTCAGGAAGATTCATCTTCCCAAATTCTAATCTGGCTTCAGACAGATAGCTATTTAATCCTGGACAAGTCACTTAACCCTTTTTTGCTTCAGTTTCTTCATCTATAAAATGAGCTGGATAAGGAAATGGTGAATCACTCCAGTATCTTTGTAAAGAAAGCCCTGAATGGGGTCATGAAAAGTTACACATGACTAACAACAAAAAGCTCCTTCAGGGCAAGAATTCTAATTCATTTGTGTTTTATGCCTGGTGTCGAGATATTTTTGTTGTTCAGTCATTTCAGTTAGTTTTCTCATGCTGATCTTGGGTGACAGACAGGGAGTCCATCGTGAAGCCCATATTTGAGTCCTGAGCTCATAGCCTACTGTCATGGCCCTGGAAGGCCTAGCATCAACCCTATGCTCCAATGGGACATTGGAGGAGGTTGCCTGATGAAGTTGTACTTAATGGAATATAATCAATATTTGTAGCATGTTGACTGAAAATGAAATGTCACATGCCATATTTTTCAGACTTCTTACTATCCTGGTTGCTCTTTTGTGGCTATGTATTGGCTTTTTTTAGGGACTTTTGTTTGAGATGAAAGCTAGATTTTCCAGAGTAGTCCCATATTTTGCTATATTGGAATAGATTGCTCTGTTAGTATAAGCAACCAGCCAGTCTTTTTGAGAGATAATATGGCAGAGTAGAAGGAGTGTTGGACTTGGAGTCATAAATCTTAGGCTGGAATCCCAGCTTAGGTGTGAATCATGTGATTGTAATCAAGCTACCTTACTTCTGAATCTCCGTTTCCTGTCTATAAAATGAGGATTACACTATCAGCAGTACTAGTATCTTACCTGCCTTCCCATGCACTGTAAAGTTGAGTTTTCAAGGTCCTGTGCTCCCCCTCTGGGGGCTACAAAGGAGATTGAGATAGAGCTTTTGGCTTCAAAGGGTTCTCAGTCTACTCAGGGAGGAAAAACACTCATGGAAAAATTAACTGTCTGGTGTAAATATTTAAAAGTGGGAGATGCCATAAACTGTAAGAGTTAAAATGGTTGAGGTCATAAACTGTAGTGAGTTAAAATAGTTGAAGATATAAATTGTGATAGATATAAGAGTGGGTGAGTAAATTTGACCGCTGGAAATATGTTTTCACTACAGTGTCTTGTTTCAAATCAAATATAAGGTGGTCGCCAGGGAAATATTCCCAATTATGAATATACCCAAGTAAACTGGGTTTTATAGAGATTTTTAATTAATAATACAATGAGGAATCAAAGAAAGAGAGAGAGAACAAAAGGAAATAAATGAGAAAAGAATAGGCCAGCCCAGGCAGCCCTGGCCAACCCAGGCCTAAGCCCTAAATAAAAAGATCAGTCAGTCCTAATCACTCACCATAAGATCTGTTCAAGCGAGGATTCAGGGGGACAGAGTCTTCCCAGAGGGATTTCCAGCCAGAGTCAGCCTCCCTTGAAAGACCTCCTTAGAGATTGTCTCTCAAGAGCCTGTATATCTCAAGAGATTTTTTTTCAACAGTCTGTCCTTTTTCTTATATAGAGGGGTTTCTCCTATGTTACCTCCCCTAAATTCTTCCATCTACCAATCACAGTAGACGTTTTCCAAAGGACAGCCCATTCTGAATTCACACCTGAGTAGATTAATCCTTTTAGTAATCCACACCTGAGTAGGTTAGAATCTCTGTGTAAGTTTTTTCCTCTTTGCTCCTTTTAAGTTCACAAGTTGCCTGACCTTTATAGGTACTTAGCACCCCTTTGTAATTAATTCTAAAAATAGGCATGGCTTAAGTATGGGTGTAAGTATTTTTCATTGTTCAGCAAGGAGTTTTCTCCCCTAAAGCAGTCTTAAGTATGGGTGGAGTAGAGGTCTTCACATGTCTGATATAAGTAGAGTTCTCACATTTTAGATGGGGAATGGCCCCTAATAGGGAATTGTCCCAATGGAGAATTCCCCAATGGGGAATTTTTTAATATTCACAAGTCTGAGAAATTTAAAGATTCACAATGGTAGTATGCATTTTATTGTTTAGTCTTTTTAGTCATGTCTGATTCATTATAATCCCTTTGGGAGTTTTCTTGGTAAAGAAAAATACTCTAGGCCTAACATTCTATCTGCTGCATGACTTCACTGCTCTGTACACTTGTATAGCTAAGAACATTGATGGTCATAGATGATCAGAATTCAAAGAGCCCTCCTCAGGAATCAAGACCAACCCTCTCATTTTCAGAGGTTGGAATTTTGACTGAGGAGGGAAGAAATTATTTACTCAAAGTCATACAAGTTATCTTCGGCAAAGCCAGGGCTAGAAACTGAAGACCTGAGGTATTAGGATAATGGCAACTTGTAATCCTGGTAGGAGTTTAATCAGAGATAGAAATCATATTGGAGTGAAGAGGAGAGACTCTCTTGGTGACATGAGCACAGCAAGAAGACTTTATTAATGGTTTTTTTTTTAAATCCCTTACACTCTGTCTTAGTAAGCATTCTAAGACAGAAGGGCAAGGACTAGGCAAATGGGGTTAAGTGATTTGCACAGCTAGGAAGTGTCTGAGGTCAGATTTGAACCCAGGATATTCTGACTCCAGACCTGGAGCTCTCTTCACTCTGCCACCTAGTTCACCCACAGGAAAACTTTAAAAAGACTTAGAAAAATTTGTTTTTGAAAGCTTTCTCTGCCCTTTACCCTCAGTCCCTTTTCTTAGAGCTAACATGTTGGTACATTTCTCAGAGAACAAGGAAAGACTGATTTATGGGAATAAAAAAAAGTAGTTGAAAAAGAAATAATTTTCCCCACACTTCATCTAACACTTACTGAAAGAGAAGATGGGAATCCAGTTTCCAGGAATCAGATGCATGGCCTTAGAATCCCTGGGATGTGGTAGGCCCTAGTGCTGAAACTTGTTTGACTAGGAACTTCAGATAAGGCAGTGATGACAGCCACTTGCTCCTGTTCTCTGTGAAGCCTGGATTGACTATGGCTGTAACTGAGGGTTTTCTCAATCCCCACCCCCAGTACCTGGTTGTGAGAGAACCTTTTCAGACATGAACAGTGACAGGGATCAGTTTGTGACCATAGCCATTAGTCTGGGTCCAAGGACTAGTCTCAGGTTAGCAGTAGTAGTGCTCATCTGGGCAATGAGGTAGTACAGAGCATAGAGCACATCATCATGAGTTTAAATGTGGCCTCAGTCATGTACCAACAGTGTGACCTTAGGTAAGTCACTTAGCCTTGTTTGCCTCCAGTTCCTCATCTGTCCTGGATGGCAAAAGAAATGGCAAACCACTTCAGTATCTTTTCCCAGAAAATCCCAAATGGGATCATAGACAGTCAGACATAATGGGAATGACCAAACAACAACAAGCATTAGAGAGGATGGCCCAGAATCTCCTTTTCTTCCTTATCCTCCAACCTCAATGCAGAGTGACCCTTGACCTTGCTCTCACAAAAAAAAAAAAAAAGGTATTTTTGTTCTTGTCTCCATTGAGCTGCCCTTCAAAGGGAGCTGTGTTGGACACTGCTCCAGGCAGGAGAGTGTAGGCTTTCAGGGACCTGAGTTTGAGTTGTGGCTCTTCCACTCACTGGCCTTGTGACCTTGGGCAAATTCCTTCCTCTCTGTGAGCTTCAGTTTTCTGTGCATAATGATTTCTAAAATCCCCATCAGTTCTAAATAATCCAATTGATACAACTAGGCCTGTCTTCTGGCTAATTCTGTGCTTAAATGGAGGGTAAGGAACAGATATAATGGTAATTTTTTAAAAAATTAAACTCACACCTTTTGCCTTAGAATTAATACTATGTATCAGTTTCAAGGCTAAAGAGCTCCAAGGGCTGGACATTTGGGGTTAAGTGACTAAGTCTAGGGTCACACAGTTAGGACATGTCTGAGGCTTGATTTGAACCTATGATCTCTAGGCTCCAGTCCTGGCTCTCTATCCACTGAGCCACCTTGCTGTCCCTCTTCTGATGAATGTTTTAACAATGGCTCTGAAAATATATCATACAGTTTTAAGTTTTAATCTGCATTATTAATATTTTCTCTATCGCTTTAAGCCTAGACAGACAGTCAATACTATCAAGCCCTGTTTGGTGATTTCCTAGTTATAAATGCTCACCCCAAAAACATATCAGTCTGATTTAGTGAGCTGTATGAGCCAGCTATAACACGCCTCTGGGTGTGGAGGAACAAGAGAAAGAGAGGGGAACCTGTCTTCCTTAGGACAGGGAGCAAACATGGGAATGAGTCAGGCTGGGATGGTTTGTCTCTAAGGCTTGGACCAGAATGTCCAGAAAGTGACAATGAATTTAGGGGCAACAGGGTGCTGGCAGGTCCATTCAGTTTCTGTATCTGAGTGTCGAAACCACCCAGGCTTCAGATTTGTGGGGTGAAGGGGAGGACCTGTGGACACTGTTCCCAAAGCTGGGGGTCAGGGCCAGACCATGGGAACAGGGTACATGAGGTAGGTGAGAGCAGAAGGTGGAAAGAACCCATGTTTACAAGATCTCTGGGCTTTGGATGAGAAGTAGACAATGAGGAGAGAGTCCTCAGGCTTATAGTTACAATCATCTATAAATTCTTTAGCATCAAATGCCCTCTCCCCCCACTCCCAGATCATCAATTAATCATGCATAAGCACTGCTCCATGCCTTGGCACTAAGGAAAGAAAGAGAAATGGAGGAGGTCCAGCCCTCCAGGAATTCACCATTCTATGAGGAAAGTAATGGGTTTACATAGAAGTAGATCCAACTTGTATGCACAGTAAATGCTGAGTTATATGAGGGAGGAGTTGGGGGGGGGGTGGAGCAGGGAAGTCCTGTATGGTGAGAAGGGAGTCCTTTCCTGCCATGGGAGAATGGTGGGAAAAACTGTGTGAAGGCAAGGGAATAGGAGATAGGCTGATACATACTGTGTAAATGGAATTAATATGTAATAAGTCTAGAAATCTAGTCGGGAGCTAGATTGTACAGGACTTTAAATTTTAGAGGAGGCTATTTTTGATCTTTGAGGCAATAGGGAGCCACTTGGGCTTCTTGATCAGGGGAATAGCATGGTCAGATTTGTGCTTTAGGAATATTTCTTTGGTTACTTTGCACTATTTATTAAAGAGTGGCAAGGCAAGAATAACTAGTAGCAGTAGCCCAGCTAAAAGGTGATAAGTAAATGAACTAGGGTGGTGACTAAATAGTGGAGAGATATTGTGGAGGTTCAGTTGACTCTCTCTTTTTTTTTAAAGCCCTTACCTTCTGTCTTAGAATCACTACTGTGTATTGGTTCCAAGGCAGAAGAGCGGTAAGGGCTGGGCAATGGGGGTCAAGTGACTTGCCTAGCATCACACAGCTGGGAAGTGTCTGAGGTCATATTTGAATCCAGGACCTCCCATCTCTAGGCCTGGCTCTCAATCTACTGAGCCACTCAGCTGCCCCCTCAGTTGACTCTTTAGATGTGAGGTCTTCATGCTCTTTGGAACATTTCTGACCCCTCAGATAGCCTGAGGACACTACAAATACCACTGTATCTCAGGATGGCCCAGTTCTTCTCTCCCTCCTCCATCTGAGGAAAGCCCCAAATTTCAGAGTCAAGTCAGTCTGTTTCTCTTGGTGGCCAGGTCTCACCTTAGGTAACAACCAACTCCACTACTTACTATTCATGTGACCATGTTGGTGAATAACTTCTGTGCATCCTGAGCACCAACATCCCTTCCAGGCCAGACCCTATCATTCTGTAATCCTGTTTTACAGGATACAGTTGGAGTCAGCTGAAGCACAGAATGAGACAGTTGCTGGTTGGAGGTCACAAAAACAAAACAGATCCATGACTGAATTGGGAAATGAGTGAGAACCTAAATCTCCTGATATCTAGCTCAGGCCATATCTATTTGTCATAAAAATCATAGACGATCTGGGAACTAAGCTTAGACCATGTAACATTGACTAGCAAAGACAGAAGGGCTCTTAGGACATGGGAAATGGGACACAGAACATCAGGGTTTGGAAGCTATATAGTCCCAACCTCATTTTAAAGATGGGGAAACTGAGGCCCAGAGAAAAGTAGTGACTTGTGTAAGAACATATAGCAAATCAGTGGCAGAGTAGGAACTAGAATCCTGGTCTTCCTATTCCCAGACCAGGGCTCTTTGTTTCTCCCTAGTCTATGCTCACAAAGTTCCTCTTTACCGATATAGACACATGCCATCAGAAGCTTTTCTATTTATGCATACTTCAAAGGGGCAGCTTCCAGGAGCTGACCGCAGTCTGGACCCCATGCTGTGTCCAAGGGTCTCTTGGTTTCTGACTTGCAGCCAGACATCCCTGCAGGATATGCACTTGGGACACATCTGCTGAAGTCTCCCTCCAGCTAGAACTGAATGACAACTCTGGACTTGAATAGGGGCTTCCTCAAAGGCCCCAGAAGAAAAGGGCCACCAGGTCAATTAAGTCTGTCTCAGGCTCCACAGGAGCTACAACTCCATTTGCCTGCTTGAGCTGCCCTCAACCTCTGTCCCTCCTCTCTTTTTTTTTTTTCCATTTGAATAAGTTTATTTAGTCAATTTAGAACATTATTCCTTGGTTACAATAATCACATTATTTCTCTCCTTCCCCTCCACCCACTCTTCCCCCAGCCAATTTCATTGGGTATTACATGTGTCGTTGATCAGAATCCATTTCCATGTTGTTGTTTACACTAGGATGTTCATTTAGAGTCTACATCCCCAACAATATGCCTTCAACCCATGTATTCAAGCAGTTGTTTTTCTTTGGTGTTTTTACTCCCACAGTGTTTCCTCTGGATGTGGATAGTGGTTTTTCTCGTAGGTTCCTCCGAGTTGTTCAGGGTCATTGCATTGCCACTAATGGAGAAGTCCTTTACATTCGATTATACCACAGTGTATCAGTCTCTGTGTACAATTTTTTCCTGGTTCTGCTCCTCTCACTCTGCATCAATTCCTGGAGGTTGTTCCAGTCCCCATGGAATTCCTCCACTTTATTATTCCTTTGAGCACAATAGTATTCCATCACCAACATATACCACAATTTGTTCAGCCATTCCCCAATTGAAGGGCATCCCCTCATTTTCCAATTTTTGGCCACCACAAAGAGCACAGCTATGAATATTCTTGTACATGTCTTTTTCCTTATTATCTCTTTGGGGTACAAACCCAGCAGTGCTATGGCTGGATCAAAGGGTAGACAGTCTTTTATCGCCCTTTGGGCATAGTTCCAAATTGCCCTCCAGAATGGTTGGATCAATTCACAACTCCACCAGCAATGCATTAATGTCCCTACTTTGCCACATCCCCTCCAGCATTCACTACTTTCCTTTGCTGTCATGTTAGCCAATTTTCTAGGTGTGAGGTGATACCTCAGAGTTGTTTTGATTTGCATTTCTTTGATTATAAGAGATTTAGAGCACTTTTTCAAGTGCTTATTAATAGTTTTGATTTCTTTAACTGAAAATTGCCTATTCATGTCCCTTGTCCATTTTTCAATTGGAGAATGGCTTGATTTTTTTGTACAACTGGTTTAGCTCTTTATAAATTTGAGTAATTAGACCTTTGTCAGATGTTTTTGTCATGAAGATTGTTTCCCAATTTGTTGCTTCCCTTCTAATTTTGGATGCATTAGTTTTGTTTGTACAAAAACTTTTAAATTTGATGTAATCAAAATTATTGATTTTATATTTTGTGATTTTTTTCTAGCTCTTGCTTGGTTTTAAAGTCTTTCCTTGTCCAAAGATCTGAGAAGTATACTATTCTGTGTTCGCCTAATTTGCTTATAGTTTCCTTCTTTATATTCAGGTCATTCACCCATTCTGAGTTTATCTTGGTGTAGGGTGTGAGATGTTGATCCAAACCTAATCTCTCCCATACTGTTTTCCAATTTTTCCCAGCAGTTTTTATCAAAAAGTGGGTTTTGGTCCCCAAAACTGGGATATTTTGGTTATCATAGACTGTCCTGCTAAAGCCATTTACCCCAAGTCTATTCCACTGATCTTCCCTTCTGTGTCTTAGCCAGTACCAAATTGTTTTGATAACCACTGCTTTATAGTATAGTTTGAGATCTGGGACTGCAAGTCCTCCTTTCTTTGCATTTTATTTTTCATGATTTCCCTGGATATCCTTGATCTTTTGTCCTTCCAAATGAACTTTGTTATATTTTTTTCTAATAATGTAAAGAAGTTTTTTGGTAGTTCAATGGGTATGGCACTAAATAAGTAAATTAATTTGGGTAGGATTGTCATTTATATTATGTTAGCTCGTCCTACCCATGAGCAATCAATGTTTTTCCAATTGTTTAGATCTAGTTTTAATTGTGTGGAGAGTGTTTTGTAGATGTGTTCATATAGTTCCTGTGTTTGATATCCCTCCTCTCTTGCCTAGAAAAAAACCTACTGCCTGTGAGACCTGGCCTGAGAGTCCCATTGCTTCCAGGAAGACTTCATTTGTATGATATAATGAGACTCCACACCTGGAGTTGGAAGATTTGGGTCTTTAAGTACTGGTACTTGGCAGATGTATAGTGTTGGGCAAGTCACCTCCATCCTCTGTACTTCAGGAGGCTTATCCATAAAATGAGAGGGTTGACCTTCCAGGTCTCATTTGGTTTCTTCTAGCTCTTAAGTCTCTATGACTTGAATTAAGGTCTTGATTCTTAGCATCTGTGAGATCTTGGGCAAAACTTCACTGTTTTGTGCCTCAGTTTATTAACTTGTAAAATGAGGACATTATGCTCACTTATATAACCTTTTTTTTTTTTAAACCCTTACCTTCCGTCTTGGAGTCAATACTGTGTATTGTCTCCAAGGCAGAAGAGTGGTAAGGGCTAGGCAATGGGAGTCAAGTGACTTGCCCAGGGTCACACAGCTGGGAAGTGGCTGAGGCCAGATTTGAACCTAGGACCTCCCAACTTATATAACCTTTGACAGGAAAGTATTTGGTAAATCATAGAGCATTAAAGAGGTGGGAAAATATTACTATCATTCTTTCACATGTTCAGTCTTCAACATCCATTTGGGGTTTTCTTGGCAGAGACTGGAGTGGTTTGCCATTTCCTTCTCCAGCTCATTTTACAGATGAAGAAACTGAGGCAAATGGGGTTAAGTGACTTGCCCAGGTACACATAGCTAGTAACTGAGGCTAGATTTGAACTCAGGGAGATGAATCTTCTAGATTCCAGGCCCAAGACTCTGTGCCACCTAGCGGTCTTAGTCTTTACTAAAGGACTTCTAATTAAGGCAGTGTTTAGTAGTGGTTATCTTTTCTATCCTCCCTCCTCACCTAATCCCCACAGACTTTCTCCTTTTCTGAACTTTTCACTCATTGGAGAGCATTACCATTACCAGGGACTGAGGGAGGCAATTTAGATGTCATGCTCAACTCTTCACTATCTTCATCTGTTTACCCTTTCCCCATCCTTAGCCTCAATCTCTCCTTACTCTATTCCATCCTTCACCCAGCTGCCAAAGGGATCCTCCTTTAAGGGAAGGGCTGACGATAGAACTCCTCTATTCAGTGACCTCCGGTGATTCCCTATTGCCTCTGGGATCAAATAGAAACTCTGGCTTTCAAAGTTCTTCAGTCTGCTCACACCCTCCTCCAGTGTGTTCTGCAGAGTAGCCATATTGACTTAATTTACCCTTCTTCCCCTCAACTTCCATCTTCTGTCTTATCTGCACTGGCTCTTCCCCATCACTACAAGCCTTTCTGTTCTCATTTGTGCCTTTTCCAATCTCAAACTTCATTGTAGACTCAGTTCAAAACCCACTCTCTCTATTCTTTCCTTGCTCTTCCCACTGCTAATTTTGTGCCTACTTAATACACCTTGTTCCCCACCTCCCTTTAGAATGTGGAGCTTCTTGTGAGTAGGAACTCTTCATCTTTTTCCTTAGTACCCTGAGGCCTTAGCACAGAAACTGGCACATTGCTGGTGGTTGTCCTTCCTACTCAAAGAGGACCAAAATGTCAACTATGGCTGATAAGACCAGTACAAGCTCAGAAGGTTTGGGCACGTTGTAAACACACAATAAATATGAACTCCTCTGTTTAGAGTGTAAACTTTACAGTTTAGCCCCAACCTGCCTATCCAGGCTGGTTACATATTACTCTCCCCATCATGGACTGTGGGTATCAAATGGACACTGAGCAGGACATTCTCTTCCTTTCCTCTGTGACCCTCACCTTCCCACCTGTCCCTCCTCCCCTCACATCTGGAATGCTCTCCTCTCTCATTCTGGTGCTTAGAATCCCTGGCTCCCTTCAGAGACTCCACTCAAGTACCATCTCCTTCAAAAAGCCCTTTTCAGATTCCTCATTGTTAGTCCTCCCTCCTCTCCCCACAAATAACAACAACAACAAAGCCTTTGCACTTAGTTTTTAGAATTTTGTATTTATTTATTTATGAATGAGCTGCTCAAGGGCAGGGGTTGTCTCACTTTTGTCTTTCCCTCCTCAATGCTTGGCACAGTGCTTGGCATGGAGCAGGTGCTTATTAAATTGGTTGATTGATTGAGTCAACCTCCAGGTGTGTGAATCATTGATGGGTTGGGATCTCTGTGGGTGGAGTAGGTTCTGACACCTGGGTTTCCCTGTGGTAAGGAAATCTATCACGTAGTCAGGTAAAGCCCTCCATGGATATCTTATTGTGGTGTGGAGGTGACCCCGATTCCTCCAAGGTTATACCAGGCCTTGAAGGTTTTGAGTACAGTCTAGCCACTGAATCTGTGTCTTCTTTGTGAACTAGATTTTCAGCCAGGAATCTCCAGAATGGTTATATGGTAAGCATCATGTCTAGAAAACATTAGGCTTAAGGCTGGAGAAGTAGGTTAGGACCAAAAAGGGAAGGACCTTAAATGCCAGACTTAGTAGTTTGAGGAAACTCCAAAGATGTTTTAAGAAGTTAAAGGATGTCATTAAAATTGTGTGGGTCTTGATGACTCCCCCTATCATCCTGCTTAAGTAATATTCAGTTTTATTAGCTATTCCCAAAGCACTTTCCCCCCTTCCTTCCATCTTATCCAAAGTGAGGAATGTGTAGATCAGCCTGGAGGGAAATGGCTTTGATCCTAATTTTGTTTTTTCATTAATTTAATCAGTGGAACTCCTTGGTTGTCCTTCTCTTGATTCATCTGCCTCTATTTTGAGAGCTGGGCTATAAATATCCAGTCGAGCACTCTATATTTTTTAATTTCCCGTGTATTCATTGTTGAGTTCCTTGTGGACCCAAAGGCAGCTTCCTTCGTTCTAAGAATTTTCTAATTTTGGGGCTAGTTGGGGCTAGTTGGGGGTAGTTGGAAGAAAAGCCTTGAACTGGGAATCATGGGGTCATTGGATCATAGATTTCGTCTACTCCTCATTTTACAGAGGAGGAAACTGAGGCCTAAAGCATTCTATGACTTGCTCAGGTTTACACAAATAATTGGCAGAATTAGACCTTTTCTTTCTTCACCAGTGGTCTGCTATGTAGCCTGGGGGCAAATCATTTGTCTTCTCCATAAAATGAGGGGTTTCATCTAGGTGACCTTAAAGTTCTCTCTCCCTCTAAGTCTTTGATCCTGTGATTCTTTCTGAAGCCCCTTCTACTGGGAATATTCTGTACCCTCTGCTCAAATATTCAGTTTTCTCTGACAGCCCTAGCACATTTGGTGCTCAATGTGTAAAGGACAAGTCTAAAAAGGAGTCAATTAGTAAAGGCCTGTTCAGTGCTTTTTGTAGAAGAGGTGGGGCAGCTAGGGGCAGCGTTAGTGGGTAGAGTGCCAGGCCTGGAATCAGGAACACTCATCTTCCTGAGTTCAAATCTAGCCTCTGATAGATACTAGCTGTGTGACCGTGTTCAAGTCACTTAGCCCTGTTGACCTCAGTTTCCTCATATGTAAAATGAGCAGGAGAAGGAAATGGAAAACTGCTTTAGTATCTTTGACCAAAAAAACCCAAATGGGGTCATGAAGAGTTGGACACAAGCAATAATAAGTAGAAGAATTAGGATGACTTAATAGAGAGCAGGACTTGGAGTCCAGAAGCCTGAACTTTCAATCCTGTCCTTGACCTATCCTGGCTGGGTGACTTGGCTGGGCTTGTTGCTTGACCTCTTAGTACCCAGGAAATTCAGTAAGACTCTTTAATTGCAAAGCAGATGACACTATATTAAGGGATATTCCTCACCAGGATTTCCCTAGACCAATGAAATCAGAAGACTACTACTACTACTACTACTGCTACTACTACTACTACTACTGCGCTACTACTACTACTACTACTACTACTACTAATTATGTAGTTATAATAATAGTTGGTCTTCAGGCAGTAATCCAAAGTTCACAAAGCATTTTCCCTACTTTAGCTCATTGGATCCCCATGATAACCCTATGAGATGAGACCTACTCACAGGTATTATTTATCCTAGTTTTTAGATGAGGAAACAGATTAAGAGAAGCTAAATCTAGGGATACACAGTGACTAATGTACCCAGGTTTTCCTGACTCCTGACCCAAGTTCAATACATCATTCTATGCCATACTTTCAATTCAACATCTGTTTAATGCTTCTTCTATAAAAATAAGGAAGTATCTGTGGCTCAGTGATTAAAAGTCAGGAAGACCAGAATTTAAAATCCAGCCTTATATACTTCCTAGCTGTATAACCTTGGGTGAGTTACTTAACTTTTATATGCCTAGGAGTCTTAAGTGGCCTGGTGGAGAGAGTGCTGGGCTCACAATCAGGAAGACCAGAGTTCAAATCTGGCTGCAGACATTGCCTAGTTGTGTGACCCTGGGCACATCACTTACCTCTGATTTCCTGACAAAAGGATCCATTGGCTAAGGAAATGACAAACCACTTTAGTATCCTTGTCAAGAAAACTCCATGGATAACATGGGGTCATGAAGAGTTGGGCACAACTAACTGACTCAACAATAAAAACAACAATAAAAATGAAAGTTTATCTCCTCACAGAGTTTACATTCTCTTAGGCTAAGATCCTGACCTTTTTTATATTTTGCCTACTCTTTATCGCCTGCCTCTTCGAGAGACTCCTATCCTGATCATTCAGAGAGAGGCCAAAGGGTGGCCAGAAGAAAGGCTGTTTTGAATGCTTTCTGTTAGAAAAGCTTTGCCATGGCTTGAAGAGTACATGGAATGAGACAGAGACATGACCATCATCATCTCTAGTAATCTCACCATCCTTTAAAATTATACAGTTTAGTGATGCACTTTGATATATCTGTTCTTGAAACAACCTTGTGAGTTAGGTGATATGTACATTTTAAAGATGAAAAAACTGAGGTCTGAAGAAAGTGAAATGACTCACTTTATACTGTGAGGCAATTTACAAATCATGAAGTCCTTCTTCTCCAGGGCTCTCTTTCTGCTAGACTTGGCTGATTCTATCCTGTCCTCAGGAAGCTTGTGAACTGAGGAGACTTGGCTCATGCCCCCTGGGTCTGAGCAAGGAGACATACCCTTCACCATCCAGCCTACCCTGGAGACTTTCCCATAAATAGAAACCAAAACAATACAATGTGCTCTAGAATAACACACAAGAACTTGGGGTAGGTTTTTTTTTTTTTTTTGCACTCTAGAGTCCAGGAAGCATTCAGGAAGCAGCTGGGGGTAGTTAGGGAAGACTTCAAAAAGGAAGCAAGAATTGAAGTGGGGAATGTAGGAAGTATGTAGGACTCAGACCACTGACAGATGAGGAAACTAACTGAGCTAGCCATTTAATATTAGTGGTAGAATTTGATCGAAGTCTCTTGACTTTAAATCCAGTCCCCCTGTTCTCCCTTGTTAAGTTGTTGTTGTTGCCCTTGTTAAGTCATTTTCAGATGTATCTGACCTTCTATGACCTCATTTAGGGTTTTCTTGGCAAAGATACTGGAGTGGTTTGCCATTGCCTTCTCCAGCTCATTTTACAGATGCGGAAACTGAGACTGGGCTAAATGACAGGGACACACAGCTAGTAAGTGTCTGAGACCAGATTTGACCTCTGAGAGATGAGTATTTACGATGTCAGGCCCAGCACTAGCTGCTGTGGTACCTAGCTTCCCCTTTTATTCACAGAGATACTATTACCCACTGTGGGTTGCTAGCTAGGTCTTCAAAAGTGTGGAGATGCCATTCTAAGTCATTCACATTCTCTTTTGCCCTTTTAACTCAACACGTCTCTTTCTTGTGGATATCACTAAGTTCTCTCTGCCCACTGCTCAGGTGGTCTTTATACTTCTCTGCCAAGCTCCTTGGGTCACTCAGTGAAATTCTCCAGGAGAAAAGAGAGAATGCTGGAAGGTGGCTTCCTGGAGTGATCTTCATAGCATAGTAGAAGGAACTTTGGTTTTAGTCAAGGGATCTAGGTTCAAATCTCACCTCTGTTGCTTATTATTTTGTGACCTCAGACAAATTATTTAACCTCTCTGGGCCCTATTTTCCTTTTAAAGGGTTGGACAAAGTGGTTCCTGAGATCTCTTTGGAGTTCAAATCTCTGATCCTCTGATCTTATGCACTATGTCCAAATTCTATGACCTAGGTTCAAATCCCACATTTAATGCTTGTTATTTGTGGCCTTGGACAAGTCACTAACCTCTCTGGATCTCAGTTTTCTGTAAAATTATAAGACTGGGCTATATATTCCTGGAGGTCTCTTCCAGATCCAGTCCTATGATCCTATGCTTTTATGGGACAGTTAGGTAGCCCAGGAGATAGGGTGCTGAAATCAAACTTGGAAAGACCTGAGTTTCAATCCTGCCTTGGGCACTTCGTGGCTTTAAGATCCTGGGCAAATCAATTAATTTCTCTGTGCCTCAGTTCCTTCATCTTTAAAATGAGGAAGTTAGAGGCTTTGGCCTCTAAAGGCATTTCCAGTTCTAAATCTATCCAGGGTCCTCTTTTTTCACACATACTTGGAGTTAAGAGACTTAGGCTCAACAATTCAGTTCAACAAATGTTTATGAAGCTTCCATCATGTACCGGCACTGTGTTAGATATATAGATATAAGAGAGACAAAAACACATGCTCTAAAAGAGCTCACATACTACTGGGTTCAAATCCAAGTTTTGGTCCTTACAAGTGACCATGAGTCAGTCAGTCACTTGAACCTTTCTGAGTCTCCATTATCCTTATCTGTAAAAAGAGGCTAATAGTACAAAGAAACTGACTTTACTGTGCTTTTGTGAAGATCAAATGATATAATAAAGGTAAAGAGCATCGTAAACCTGGAAAGCCTTTATATAAAGGTGAATTCACCTCTTCTTTCTCCTTTTCTTTCTCCTTTCCTCCTTATCTACTATTGCAAAGGGAGAGGAAATGGGGGGAACTCAGAGAATGAAGACCCACTGTCCTTTTGATGTGATTAGATACCAGTTTTGCCCAACACTGGAATCATTTTGAACTCTGCTTGGTCTTCCATTTCAGGGGGAGAGGGAGTTGCTATAACAACACTGATTCATGTAATTGCTGTTACAATCTGCTCAGTTCTTCTTCCTGTTAAAACACACACATAGAGAACCAAAAAACCAACAACACGTTTAATAAGCCCATAGAGGGGCTGATACTCTCCTGACTTCCATTGCCTTTCCAAGGATCTTCCATTGTCTTAGTTTGTAACATTGGACAAATCACCTCTCCATGTCTACTCTGAAATTTTGCCAGTTGCCAGGCCATTGGGTTATCTTGGAGAGGGCTAAAGACCAGGATTCTGGGAATTTGGAATCATTTCTGCCCTTCCACAAACCCTGGGATGCAAGGCATATCCCTTCTACTCCCTGGATCTCAATTTCTCCCTCTAAAAATGAGGAGATATATTGGATAAAATATCAAATTTAGAGCCAAAATTCCTGGTTTAACATCTCGGGTCATCTACTAGTCATGAGCATGTACTTCCTAGGTCTCAGTTTCCTCCAATTTTAAAAGAGTAGATATAGGACTAGGTAATAGAAAGGGTCCCTACCAGTTCTAAATCTTTGAAATTATTATGAATTTGTAAACCTTTTAAAAACCTTCCAGTAGACATTGGATCTTTGCCTTTTGGCTGCAGCATCAAGGGCTGTCTGGCCACCCATTGCTGGCTATGGGCCACAAACTGAGGTGATATCAAAGGCATGAGGGCTTCCAGGCATAGTATGACTTTGGAAGCAGATACCCTGGTTAGGAAGGAGGCAATAATCTGTAGGAGGTATGATGCTTTTCTGAGAGACCCATTGCAGTATTTATGGGTAGGTTGTATGTCATTTGTGATTAATAATATCACCGTAAATCAGAGACTGTTATTATTAGCGATGATATTAATAGCTAATAATAATTGGAAACAATTCAGCAATAGGGATTCAGAGCCCACTATGTGAAGAATACAGTTCTCTTTATTGGAAGTATATTCTATCTCTGTAGCCCCTTCCTCTGATTTATTGGTTCCTTCTAGAACCTTCATTTTAAGGGAAATGCCCAGGACAGCCACATCTTTATTTCTCTTTGGGTTCTACTTCTGACTCTGGACTTCTCTTCTGTGCCTGGCTTCGGTAACTTCATTATGCTCTTTCCTCTTCCTCTTTCCCCCTCTCTTCTCTTTTATAGATTATCTTCATTTATTAGAATATAAGCTTCTTGAGGAGAGATGATTTTATTTAGCTTGAGCTTCTGCTGAGACAGCAACCACAGTGCTTAGCACTTAGTAAGCACTTAGTAAGCACTTAGTAAGTAAATAGATTTTGAGGGACAGCTAGGCAACTCAGTGGATAGAGCACCAGTCCTGGAGTTGGGAAGACCTGGGTTGAAATCTGGCCTAGCTGTGTGACCCTGGACAAGTCACTTAATCCTGTTTGTCTAATCCTTGCCCTTCTTAGAGTGGTTAGAAGGACAGAAACTAAGGGTTTAAAATTTGTTGAATTATTGAAGCAAATCATTTAAACACACAAGCTCTCAGTTTCCTCCTTTGTAAGATAAGGAGATTGGATTGGGTGATCTCTAAGATTCTTTCTAGTTCCTAACCTTGTGGGGCTTACAGTCTAGTAGCAGGATAAGTCTAAAATGTGTTATACACTAATTTTGATATCTAATTATTTGATAATGTACAAAATGAGGCCTTAGAGAAAGCTCCTTACAAGGGGAATGGAGGAAACTGGGAGGGGGATACTTGAATTAGGCTTTCAAGGATATGTTTAATGATGGAAGAAGGAAAATGGAGACATTCATTCTAGATGTCAACCATCTATTAAAGGCCTACTATGTATGCAGCAAACCTTTACCTTCTCTTTTGGAATCCATACTAAGTATTGGTTTCAAGACAGAAGAACAGTAAGGGTTAGGCAGTGGGGCTTAAGTGACTTGCCCAGGTTCATACAGCTAGAAAGTGTCTGAGGCCAGATTGAACCTAGCTTCAGACCTGGCTCCCTAACCATTGAACAACCTGGCTGCCCTTTGCTAGGTGGCTTCTTGAGCAGAGTTACAGAGTTGGGAGAGTAAAGTGTGTTTTTAAGCAGTAAAGACTAATTCAGCACTCCTTACATTTCATGTTATTCTGTGTTTTTCAGGTGAGGAAGCATCTTAACTGGCATCTGAGGAGACTTAAGGACTGTTTCCTACAAACCCTCTTGGCAGAGCTTCCCCTTTGATGGTAAGATCATCAAGGGATGGATGATTGTGAGTGAAATGGAGAATGTGACTGAATTTAGCTCCTTTAGTCTTTGGAGCCAAGTCTCCTCTTCTTCCTTTTCTTTTGCTTTTTCCTCATTTCAGCAAATATTTCTTTTTTAATCCTCTTCTTCATATAAGGCTCTTTAGTCAGGCTAGGAATTCAAAGATAGATACAACTTATAACTGACTCTCACTGAACTGGCAAAGCAATGGGGTGGGATGGGGATGCAAATGACATTTATTCAGATAACTGTGAAATAAAGGATATGTGTATTGTTTTTGTTGTTATTTTTATTATTATGTTATTGTTCTGAAACATCTCCAGTATTTCTGAAGGTCTATATTTTTATTTGGATGGGGCTTCCCTCCACCAAACAAGATCCCAATCCCTCTATGCCATAATATGCTATCTCTTGAGTATCTAGGGACTGAGATTTTCATCCTCTGGTCACCAGCCTTCTAGTGACAAAATGTACTCCAAAGGTATCTTGTGTTTATTTATCTCTGTAGATGTTGTTTTTTGCCTGTTTAGTCATTTTTAGTCATGTTTAACTCTTCAAGACTCCATATAGGTTTAGGCTTTTTTTTTGGGGGGGGGCAGAGATACTAGAATAGTTTGCCATTTCTTTCTCCAATTCATTTTATGGATAAGGAAACTGAGGCAAGAAGGGTTAAATGATTTGCCATGGGTCAGACAACTGTCTGAGATCAGATTTGAACTCAGGAAAATGAATCTTCCTGACTTTATTCCCAGTACTCTGTTCATTGCACTAGCTAGCTGCTGCTTTGAGGGGAAGGGCTATTTTGCTTCATATCTCCAGTGCATAACATTGTGCCTAGATCAAGAATTTAATAAATTCTTTAATTTCTTTATTTAATAGAATTTCTTCCTAGAGGACTCAGCCCTCTCCTCCCCACCCCATAGAAGGTATAACTTGACAAAAAGATCTGTATATATAGATTATGTCTTTAATGCTTCCATTTTTCAGCTCATTCTCTGAAGGAGGATATTCACAAGTTATTCTTCAAGCATTAAGTCTATAGTTGTATATAATATTCTCTTGGTTCTACTTGGTTTACTCTTTATTACTTCATGTAGATCTTTCCAAGTTTTTAAAAAAATTAATCTACTCATTGTTTCTTACAGCACAGTAATATTCCATCATAATCAGATGCCATAGTTTGTCCAGCCATTCCCCAATTGATGGACATTCCCTTAATTTCCAGTTCTTTGCCACCATAAAAAGAGAACTGCTATTGGCATCTTGGAACGTATAGATTCTTTTCCTTTTCCCCAGTCTCCTTTGGAAACAGACCCCACAATGGTATCACTGCATCCTGCCACATTTTAATACTCCATCCTAGATGGAACTTGCAGAATGGACCATTCCAGGCTAGATCTAAAACCCAGACAGACAACTGGTAACCTTAAGTTGGAAGCCTTTCTCCCATGTTTTTTTTTTGTTGTTGTTTTTATGGTGGTTGATACTTTATTGGCATATAGTATAAATATTTATACATGGTACATTGTTATAATGGGAATTTGAGGGTAGGGAAGGTTTTAAGATTGGGAACACACAAGTATATAAATAGTTTTATTAGCTAAAAGGGATGGGGATCGTAGGGGATGATGGACCAACTAACTATTTTCCACCCAGATAGTTAACTCAATAAGGTTTCTACTTTAAACTAAACTATAACCAAACTAAAAGGTAAATAAAAGATAAAGTCCAAAAGGAGAGCTCAGATTCTCACAAACTTCCAGAGTACTTAGTAGGGTCAGACTGAAGAATCCAGTTGTATGGTCCTTACAATGATCCTGGAAAGGGAGGAGATCACACCCAAATCACTTCTGTCTACCAGAGTGAATGGGGAACTCAAACTCAACCTTTTTCTTGAGGATAATCCAAGGCAGGCAGCTTCAAAGATGATTTATTCAGGGAGACTCTCAGACTCACAGCCTCTGTGTCTGAATCCCAGCTTCAGAGAGAGAGTTGTTAACTGCCCAATCACTTAGAATCCTGACCCAGCCAGCTCTACAGAATCTTGGCCTGAGGGCTATCAGTCAACTTTGCAAATACCCTAGCTACAACATGTATGCAGATATAAAATTTATGCATTATATATATATAATATACATTGTTCATCTATACTTTTTACACATTGATATGTTTCTTGCAACAAAATAAAAAAATTAAAGAGAACATAGAAAACACAAAACTTAAAACAAGCTTTCACTGAGCTTGCAATGTAATGGGGTGGGGTAGGGATGCAAATGACATATACTCAGATAATTGTGTTATAAAGGAGAGTGAGATGTTTATTGTTTTTATTGTTATTATTATTGTGTTTGGTATTATTTTGTACTCTGGGTATAATGGTAAATTGCTCTCCAAAATGGTTGAATCAGTTTGCAGTTTCACCAATACTGTATTAGTTTGCTATTCTTCCACATCCTCTCTAATATTTGCCATTTTACTTTTAATAATTTAATACATTCTTGTCCTATGTTAAATGAATGTTAGTGAGGTTATTCCTCATATGACAAATACATTGCCAGGCCTGTGATTCAGGCATCTCCAGCTTGGGATATCTTGTTAGAGCTTCACTGGCATAGTATTCAAGGACTTAGCCCCTCTCTAGACCACAGTGGAGTATTAGAGAAGTCAAGTGGGTAGGTGGTGGACATTTGTTGGCTATATGATCCCAGGCAAGTCATTAGGCCTCTGTCTGACTCAGTTTTGCCATCTGCAAAATTAGGCAGCTAGGTGGTGCAGGGGACAGTCAGACCTAGGGACAGGAAAACCTGAATTATAATCTCGCCTCAGACACTTTCTTAGCTGTGTGACCTTGGACAAGTCACTTAACCCTGTTTGTATCAGTTCCTCATCTATAAAATGACGTGAAGAAGGAAATGGCAAACCACTCCAGTATCTTTGCCAAGAAAACCTTGAATGGGGTCAAGAAGAGTCAAACAAGACAACAACAACAACAACAAAAGATAGTACTACTAATATTATCACTAATATTGCTGTTGTTAATGACAGACATGATAATTATAATAGCAATTTATAGTTAGCACAAATCTTATACCTTCAGAGCATTTCTAAATGTATTATCTTATTTGTTCCCCATAAGAATTCTATAAGAGAAGTAGGAAAGGTATGATCATCCCCATTTTACAGATGCTGTTACTGAAGCTGCTGAGGCTCAGAAGGGACTAGACAACTTGTTGAGGTTCACACAATAGGTTAGTGCCTGAGCTGGGACTTAACATTCAGAATTTGGTATTTCATGTTTACAAAGGATTTCCTGTCTGTGGTTTTTGATCCTGATGCCAGATCTGCTGAGAATAGCTAAGTCATTCACAGATGATCATTGTACATGTTATTACTATGTACAACATTCTCCAGGTTCTGATCACTTCCCTCTGCATCAGTTCATATAAGTGTTTCTAAGTTTTTCTGAAAGCATCCTGTTCGTTATTTCTTATAGCAGAATGGTATTCCATTATAGCCATATCCCACAACTGGTTCAGCCATTCCTCAATGGATGGGCATCCCCAAAGAATTTCCAATTCTTTCCTACCACAAAAAGAGCTGCTGTTGATCTGTTTTAATTGTTATTAATAATAAATTCGTTTTAAAAACCATCTGCACAGCAGGATCATAAAATAAGACCTATCTTAGTCTCCTCAGAAACTAGTGCCTTCACCCAAATAAAATTACTTTGTATATATTTTATACTGGTTTGTATCTTATTTCTTTCCAATAAAATGAAAGGTTTTTGAAAGCAGTAATTGTTTCATTTTTGTCTTTTTATCCTCTGTATCTGATATGGTACTTGATAAAGCTGCTTACCAAGTCTTTGTTGAAAGAATAAATGAACTATAGGATGCTAGGATTGTGGGGAAATCTTGATTAGTGATTAGGTTGAACTTTTGAGGTGACTGTTCCTCATATCTGTGGTGAGCTAAACCAATGGTAGCAGAGTTTTCAGGGGAGTCTTTTTAGTTGGGATATGATGGTCTGTGGTTGCCATGTGGAAAAAGTATTCTGGAAGATCTTCTGTCATCCATACACCTATTCCTTAGAGGGAACTAGATCAGAGTGTCATAAATAGATCCTGATGATCAGCAGCATTCCAAGAAAGGCAGTAAGGTATGGTAGAAAGAGTTCTGATCTAGAGATAGGGGGCTGAGGTTTTAATCCTGTTGTTTCTGGTGACGTATGGTGGGAGGCTAAGCAAATCACCCCCCTTTTGGGGACCTTAGTTTTCTCATCTGTAAAATTGGGAGAACAACTCTTTACCTGCTTCCCTGATATTATCATTTAGAATAATATATTGAAAACCACTTTGGATAATATTAAGTCCTGTATTCATGTGTGGGGCTAATTGTATAAGCATAAAGTTAGGAACAGATGCAGACCAGTTGTGGTGTGAATTAAGGTAGAAAAGAATGGAAAGAAATCACCATTATTGTCTTTGACTTGGATACTTCAACATATCTTATTGCTTTGGCTTTTCCCAGGATTGATGGCAATCTCCTTGACTCCTGGTTCTTGCCATTAATTTCTTCCTGTGAATCCTGAGATTTGCCCAGGACTCTGGAGGTTTGCTTAATATTTTGTGGTTATCTTGACCTTGGGATGTTGACATGTTGCCCCTCACTCCTGTTCTCTGATCAGCCTACTTCCTATACCATTAGCAACTACAAGTGCCTTTATGGCACTTATAATTCATGATTATGGAGCCATCATCAAGAGAATTTGGGGTGTTAAAATGAGGTTTTGTTCCAAACATCATTGAAAGAACTACATGATTTCCCAAGTGATATCCAGCTTCATTCCTTTTGGGTTGGCTCATTGTTTATCTGCAGGATGTCTAAAATACATGCACTGATAGAATGAATTGTAGATTCAACTACATTCATAATCTGGGCAATATACATTTTTTTATCCACTTTGTTTTTCCTGTGTGGATGAGCATTTTCTAGTGACTGAATTTTATTGAATATACTCTTTAAGACTTGATACAATCATCCTAGTGCCATTTATTAATAGGCTTACATGGAAAACTTTATTGTTGATAGGGAACCCATCATCTGATTGAGCTCTATGCACCCACCTTCTCTTTGACTTCTCTTACAACTGCAGATTTTTCAAGTGTTAAACAAGAATAAAGGACACTTGATTTAGAATCAAATAATCAGATGTTTTTGATTCCTGAGTTTGCTACCTACTGCCTGTATAACCTTAGGCAAATCTCCTCTCTAGAACTCAGTTTCCTTCTCTGTAAAATGATGGAATTGAATTAAATTTTGTAGTTTTTTTTCCTAGCTCGAAATTCATTGCTTCTTTAATCTTTTGAAAAGATGAGCTTTGGTGGCAAGAGGCCTAATGAGAGTGAACATAATTTCATTAATTCATTCATTGTTTATCTCCTTTCTATGTGGAAGAAATAGTGTCCATTGTTTATCTTCCTTCTAAATGGACAAAACACATACTGGAAATACATTGAGGATGCAATGGTGCATTGGCCCCTTCCCAGGGCAGTCACTAGAACAGGACTGCTTCCCTTGTCTAGAGAGCTGAAGAGAGGTGGGAGAGAAGAGCTGATAAATGATGAGATTTGAAAATCCCATGTGATTGAGTAAAGGGTGTTGGTCCTTTTGAGGTTTGAGGATTGGTCTTTTTCCTCCCTTCCCACCTCCCTATGAATCTAGATATTGAATGGAATGAGGAAAATAGATGGAGGAGTAGTCAGGTGGAGATCTGCCTTTTTTATTTATTTTTTTTGAGACTTGTTTTTCTTATTTCAGACAGGCTAGATGTATAGAGGCCACTCATGGATTTAATTGGTCCTGAATTTAACCTGCTCTGTTTTTCTAACTTGGGTTAGTTGTCTGTCCTCAGGCAGTCTGGTTGTCCTCTGCTCTTAGGGGCTCATCATATTAATGTTAGATTTAGTGAGGACACCTGTTCCAATTTTGGACTTGGGGTTCTGAGTTGTATGTGATCCAGAGGACAGGAGTTCACCCATACCAACCACATTTTACCCTAGCCCTGGGCAAACTGTGAAATTGGGAATTATCTAGTGCTGTTAGGTCTCAGTCTTATGGAATCAATCTGGGGTGATCCTTTGAACAATTTTTGTTTATTTTTTTGTTTTAGTGGAGATGGAAACTGTGACTTTACCCTAAGCAACTACATATAAACTCTGAGGGCAAGGACTGTAGTGTTTTTCATAAAGATGGAGTTAAGTGTAGGGTCTTGAACTTAGGCACTTAATAAATGCTTATGGTCTGTGTAGGTGATAGAAATGGCCATGCCAAAGAAATCCTAGCTCTTTTGAAATATCTTTTTTTCAAGAAGCCAAGGAAATGTGTGAAACCTTTTAGGAAGATTCTAATCCAAATAGCTAAAAGAAAACAAATTTGGGGTTTAAAGAGACAAGAGGAATATCTTAGAACATCCTGAAACCAAAACTTTGGTTTTATGGTGATGACAATACAATGTTGTGTATGAGAAAGAAGAGGAGTAGTCTACTGGGAGAGAGGTTGAACTAGATGTCTATTGCAGTACCTTCAGTGAGGCAGCTAGGTGGTTCAGTGGATAGAGTGCTGTGCTTAGAGTCAGGAAGACATGAGTTCAAATCCAATTGCAATTCACTTAACTCTGCCTCAGTTTCCTCATTTGTAAAATGAGCTGGAGAAGGAAATGGCAAACTACTCCAGTATTCTTGCTAAGAAAATCCCAAAGGGGGTCATGGAGAATAAGACGATTGAGATTACCAAATAACAAAGAGGTACCTTCCAATTCTGGTTTGTTATATGGGGGTGAGATAAGTGGGGCAGGCTCCTTGGCAGTGCCTGAGGGAGGTCTCAAGCCAACTCTCTTCCATGTGGATCAGCCAGTCAGCCTGGCACCAGACCATGCTCTCCCCTGGCAGCCTGATGGGCACCCATTAATATAGCTTCCCAGCTATTTTCATCATGTCTTTATATTACCCAGGACTCACTATGTCATCTCTCAGAAATTCAGGCCCTTAAATTATCAAATTAAGCCATTCACAATGGAAAACTCATTAGGAAAAGTTAAACTAGTGCTTGATTGTCTGGCCAGCTTCCTACAGAGAAGTTCTTGAGGTCCCTGAATTCCCACCTTTCCCTTTTCTGCACTATATAATACATTGTTGTTTAGTCATTTCAGTCATGTCTGACTCTTTGTGACCCCATTTGGAGTTTTCTTGGCAAAGACACTGGAGTGATTTACCATTTCTTTCTCTAACTCGTTTTACAGATGAGAGAACTGAGGTCAACAGGGTTAAGTGTCTTGCCAGTGGTCAAAAAGTTAGTAAGTGTTTGAGGTTAGATTTGAATTCTGGTCATCCTGAATCCAGACCTAGGAATCTTTCCACTGCACCACCCAGCTGTTCTATATAACATAACCTACTTAGAGAGCAGTGGATTTGAAATCACAGGACTTGTGTATAAATCAGGACTCTGCTACTCATTGTGTGACCATGGGAAAGTCTCTTTCCCTTCTAAGTTCCAGTTTACTTATCTGTAAAATGAATGTCAAATCTCAGTTCCTTATGAAGGCATTACTTGGCTCCTTCCCCCTTGTAGCCGCTAGTGCCTTCACCTCTGGCCTTACCTTCCATCTCCTCTGTATTTATCTTATGTGTCCCTAGTTATTTCCTTGTTACCTCCCCATTAGACCACGGACTCCTTGAGGTCAAAGATTGCTTTGCCCTTTCTATGTATCCCCCAGTGCTTAGCACTAGCACATGGTAAGTGCCAAATAAATGGTGACTGCAGGAGTCAGCCTAGATGACCACTATCTTTATTTCTAGCCTCAGTTCTCTAATTCTTCTTGGAGACTATAGAGAGGGCCTGGTTTTGGAGCTGTGACAGGAGAGCTTAGACTTAGGCAGGAAGAGTAGTATCAGAAGAGTTCTAAGAACTTAATTACATCAGCTTTTCTGTGATAGGAGATTAGAAAGATCTTTAAATGTGACCTGGCCAGGGTTTGGCTGTTTGCATTTTGACACCAGTCAAGTTCCATAATCTTTGGAGGGTCTGTCCAGACCAGCATTTTTACCTGGTCTGGTAGAGTCCAAAATCACTCAACAACAACAACCTTAACCCCAGCTTGGAAGGTATAAATTCAGGGATTCCCTCTCCTTCAAGCGATGCTAAGAACAAGTTGAAGATAAAGAAAATGCTGTTCTGTTTTGAAACCCTTGACTTTGATGGAAAAGGCTGATACTAGAGATGACCTATGGCAGAAGATTGTGGTAGCTTGGATCCATGTTAGCTGAACCTGAGACTATCAGAGCTGCTAAAGACTTTTCTCAACCACCATCATCTGAGTAACCCAAAACCCCAGTAAACTGACCCTCTCTGAAAAAAAAATTTTTCCCTAATATTTCCAGTATTTCAAAAAATGCTTTTAAAGCTAGTTGTTTTTATTTACAATCCTTTGTATTTATTTTATACATTTAAAAACCTTGGCCCAAGAAGGTGTCTATAGACTTCTTCAGACTTCCAGGAACAGGTACCAGTGACACCCACAAAGGTGAAGGACCCTTGGTCTACACCCAGGGCTTATGATACATTTTATCCATGCTTGTCATGTGTGTATGAAGTAGCCCAGAAAGCCTTTGATGACTTATAGACCCAGACCAGCTTTAGTGTCTGAAAGCCTGTATTGGAATCCCAGCACTGACATCATGGGCAAATTGTTTCATCTTCTCTGATCTAGATGGTTTCCCCATTCATATAATAGGGACAATATAAGATTTACTTCTTCCCCTTCCCAATAAGATCAGGAGTGAAACAAGGATGCCCGTTATCACCTCTATTATTTAACATTGTACTAGAAACACTAGCAGTAGCAATTAAAGAAGAAAAAGAAATTGAAGGTATTAGGATTGGCAATGAAGAGACCAAGCTATCACTCTTTGCAGATAATATGATGGTCTACTTAAAGAATCCTAGAGAATCAACAAAAAAGCTAGTCAAAATAATCAACAACTTTAGCAAAGTTGCAGGATACAAAATAAACCCATATAAGTCATCAGCATTTCTGTATATTTCCAACACATCTCAGCAGCAAGAATTAGAAAGAGAAATTCCATTTAAAATCACCACAGACAGTATAAAATACTTAGGAATCTCTCTGCCTAGACAAACATAGGAACTATATAGACAAACACAGCAACTACAAAACACTCTGCACACAATTAAAACTAGATCTAAACAATTGGAAAAATATTGATTGCTCATGGATAGGACGAGCTAACATAATATAAATGACAGTCCTACCCAAATTAATTTACTTATTTAGTGCCATACCCATTGAACTACCAAAAAACTTTTTTACTGAGTTAGAAAAAACCCTGACAAAGTTCATTTGGAAGAACACAAGATCAAGGATATCCAGGGAAATCATGAAAAAAAAAATGCAAAGGAAGGAGGCCTTGCAGTCCCAGATCTCAAACTATGCTATTAAGCAGTGGTCATCAAAACAATTTGGCACTGGCTAAGAGACAGAAAGGAGGATCGGTGGAAAAGACTTGGGGTAAGTGACCTCAGCAAGACAGTCTATGATAAGCCCAAAGATCCAAGCTTTTGGAACCAAAACCCACTATTTGATAAAAACTGCTGGAAAAATTGGAAGACAGTATGGTATGGGAGAGATTAGGTTTGGATCAACATCTTACAGCCTACACCAAGATAAACTCAGAATGGGTGAATGACTTGAATATAAAGAAGGAAACTATAAGCAAATTAGGTGAACACAGAATAGTATATATGTCAGATTTTTGGGAAAGGAAAGACTTTAAAACCAAGCAAGAGCCAGAAAAAAACCACAAAATGTAAAATCAATAATTTTGATTATATCAAATTAAAAAGTTTTTGTACAAACAAAACCAATGCAACCAAAATTAGAAGAGAAGCAACAAATTGGGAAACAATTTTCATTACAAAAACATCTGACAAAGGTTTAATTACTCAAATTTATAAAGAGCTAAACCAATTGTACAAAAAATCAAACCATTCTTCAATTGATAAATGGACAAGGGACATGAATAGGCAATTTTCTGTTACAGAAATCAAAACTATTAATAAGCACATGAAAAAGTGTTCTAAATCTCTTATAATCAGAGAGATGCAAATCAAGATTTTCTGCTTCCTTTCCAGGGTTGTTATGAGCCTCCAATGAAATAATAATTGGAAATGCTTTAGAAAACTTAAAGCACCATAGAAATACTAACTACTATTATTAATAATAAGAATAATTATTATTAATATCTGGAATACCTCCTCCACAGAAATTTGGATTTATTTTTTGCACTCCTCTTGGGCCTGCCATCAGGAATTCAATCTGCCCTCAGACACTTCCTGGTTTGGTGACTCTGGGAAAGTCTCATCACCCTCTTTGCCTTAGGTTCCTCATTTGTAGAATGAACTAGAGGATATGGCAAAATGCCCAATATCTTTGCATAGAAAACCCCAAATCAAATGTGGTCAGAAAGAGTAAGACATGACTGAAAAATGACTGATCTGAAATGAAAATGTCCTGTTTCCCTATTAGATGGTGACTGTTCCATGAGGGCAGTTTTTATCATCTAATCTTTATATCTCCCCAAGAGCCTACCACAGGGTTCAGCCCACAGGAGATACCTATTGCATGCTTGTTGAATTGAACTGAATCTAGTTCAACCTTCTCATTAAAGAGATGAAGAACAGATCAGAACCGGGAAGTGACTTTTACAAGATCATATAGTGAGCAATGCCAAGCTGACAAGAGTGGGGACAAGACAGGTTAAAAATTGCATTATTGAATTTTGTAGGCTTTTGAGACATTACCGTATGTAACATGTGGCACTTGATTTATCAGGAAACAAATATCTCCAGGCTATAGAGAGTGGGAACTTCTGGTGTTAAAAATATGTGCATTTAATAGAATCCTCTTTTTCTGTTCTACTTTGAATATGGAAATGCTCTTTTTTGTGTGTTAAATTTGGAATAAAATAATCAGAATTAAAAATTCAGGAGCAACATGCTCATTTAGAAAATGCCATATTATAAAATGCCCTTTCTTACCCTCCCCTTATTGAGTCTTAGGTGGCTTGCTAGAATTTTTGTTTCTTGTCCAGCCTTGAAGTCCCATTACAGTTAGGAGAGAGAAATCCAATTGTAGTAGAACATAGTTTTTCTAACTACTCATCTAGTGCTCTGTATTCCATCACCTTTGTGTTTGTTGTTGTTGTTCAGTTGTTTTGGTCAGTTCTGACACTTTGTGACCCCATTTGGGGTTTTCTTGGCAAAGATACTGCAGTGGTTTGTAATTTTCTTCTCTAGCTCATTTTATAGATGAAGAAAGTGAGGCAAACAAGGCTAAGTGACTTGCTCAGGGTCATACAATTAGGAAGTGTCTGAGGTTGGATTTGAACTCATGTCTTCCTGACTCTCTGCCTGGCACTTCAACCACTGTGTCATCTTTGTGTTTTCTTGATATGACTGTGGGTCAGTCACTTCTCCTGCACTTGATTTTCTTCATCTGTAAAATTTGGAGGATGAATTCTTTAATCTCTATAATCCCTTCCAGTTCTAAAATTCTCTTGTTTAGCTTTTTATCAAAGTGGACCATTCTGTGTTGTGAGGTCCTTTTCATGTCTGCTGTGTTCTATCAGTCTCTTTCTTCCTCCTCTAAAGGCAACCTTTCCCAATGGGACTCTTCATTAATGTTCCCTTCCTCACCAGCTGGCTTATGGCTAAGGGCAGGAACGAAGGCACCTCCTGACCCCCTGATCCATCCACTCTGAAAGGGACCCAGCTGGCTTTATAAGGGTACACTGAGTGCCTGCCAGTGAAGTCTGCTCCTGATCCCCAGCCTACAGCCCTGAGGGTATCTTCTAAGCACAGATGGAATCTTCTTCCTAAGGAATTTCTGTTCTTCTCTAAATGATTGGGCATTCTCAGTCTCCAGGTCCATTCTCATGAGCAAGCTGCTCCTCACCTTCCTCAGTACCTCCTATTTTCTTCTATAGAGTAGAGTTTGAGTGAGAAATGACTTAATCATACCCATGAGAGCATAGACATTTGGTGTTTAAAGGTCCTTGGAGCTGACTGGATCAAATTCTCTCATTTTATAGTAGAGAAAATTGAGTTCCAGAGAAGGGAAAAGACTTGGCCAGGGTCATTTGTCAGAAGGGAAGTCTCTACTTTGATCTCATTTGACAGTTTATGAGGAGAGGGTAGACAAGGCCTGTTGGTGACTATCTGTGGGCATAGCTCATGTTTCAGAGGATGATGGTTATGTGACTGTTGCTTTTGTAGGTGGGGGCAGGGAGTCTTCCTCACCCAAACTGGGCATGTCGAGGTCTAAAAATCGGTAGTATGTCATATGTGATGTTGATGTTGAGTAAGAAAAGGAATCAGAATGGCATGTGTGCTGCTTTCCTTGGAGAAATAAAGAATAGGAGTGGTAATAATAGCTCACACTTCTGTGACATTTAATGACCTATAAAATGCATTCTCCACAGTAACCCAGAGTAGTAGGTAGTGGAAGGACCATTACAACTGCTTTATAAATGTGGAAACTGAGATTGAGCTTAGACTCCTCCTGACTTACAGCTAAATGCTAGAACCAAGATTTGAACCCTGGGCTTCTGATTCCAAAGATACTGAGTCAGAGAATATGTGTAAAGTCCTTAACACAGTGCCAAGTGCATGGTTAGTTGGTTGTTGTACTTTGTATTTGAAGAGGGCCAACATGGCAGCACTGATGATGTCATTTGACTGGCACATAAATTGGATGTAGGTGGAGCAGAATTGCACAGAATCTTCAGCCTCATTCACTCTTCCAGTCCTCCAAGTCCAGTGGCAAGGCAAGAGTCATGACTGACAATGGCCCTGGATTCAGTGGATGACCATAGCATCCTCCATGTCTGACCAAGTTTTAAGCACTTCACAATGCCTGCTGCTACCTTTGTGACTATTGGAACAGATTGTTCCCCTCCACTTGATCTGATCTTCCAGGGGGAGCCTTCACATGCTTGGAGTAGGCACTTTCTTACCCCAAAGATTTATGGCCCCTTAGTTTCCTTCAACCTTGTTTAAACATGGGGTAAGGTAGTTTCCTAGAGTGTGGCTCCTAGCTTCTCGGAGCCACAGATAGACAGCAAATGACAGAATCACAATCTCAAAAGTGAAGGGAGCTTTTTATGTGCATATTGATAGTTTTTATTTCTTCATCTGAAAAACTGCCTATTCATGTCCCTTGACCATTTATCAATTAGGAAATGGCTTGCTTTTTTTTTTTTACAATTGACAAAACTCCTTATAAATCTAAGAAATTAGACCTTTGTCAGAGATTTTTGTTATAAAGTTGTTTCCCCCCAGTTTATTGTTTGGATTCTAATTTTGTTTGCATTGGTTTTGTTTGTACAAACCCTTTTTAATTTAATATAATCAAAATTATTCATTTTAAATTTTGTAATATTCTCTATCTCTTGCTTGGTCTTAAATTCTTTCCTTTCCCATAGATCTGACTGGTATACTATTTCTATATTTACCTTATTTACTTATAATTTCCCTCTTTATATTTAAATCATTTACCCATTCTAAACTTATCTTGTTAAAGGGTGTGAGATGTTGATCTAAACCTAATCTCTCCCATATTACTTTCCAATTTTCCCAGCAGTTTTTGTCAAATAGTGGGTTGCTGAGATCATTTATCCCAAGTCTATTCCAATGATTCACCCTTCTGTCTCTTAGCCAGTATCATATTATTTTGATAAGCACTGCTTTATAGTATTGTTTAAGATCTGTTACTGCTAGGCCTTAATCCTTCACATTTTTTTCATTAGTTCCCTTGATATTCTTGATCTTTTGTTCTTCCAAATGAACTTCGTTATGATTTTTTTCCAATTCTATGAAAAGTTTCTTTGTAATTTGATACGTATGGCACTGCAAAAGCAAATTAATTCGGGTAGGGTTGTCATTTTTATTTTATTAGCTTGTTCTGCCCATGAGCAATTAATGTTTTTCCAATTATTTAATTATTTAGATCTAGTTTTAATTGTGTGGAAAGTGTTTTGTAATTGTGTTCATATAATTCCTGTGTTTGTCTTGGCAAATAGATTCCTAAATATTTTATATTGTCTAGGGTGATTTTAAATGGAATTTCTCTTTCTAATTCTTGCTAAGTTGTGTTGGAAATATATGAAAATGCTGGTGATTTATGTGGGTTTATTTTGTATTCTGCAACATTGCTAAAGTTGTTGATTATTTACACTAGCTTTATTAGTTGGTTTTCTAGGATTCTTTAAGTAGATCATCATATCATCTTCAAAGAGTGATAGTTTAGTTTCCTCACTGACTACTTTAATCCCTTCAATTTCTTTTTCTTCTGTAATTGCTACTGCTAGCATTTCTAGTACAATGTTAAATGATTGAGGTGATAGTGGGCATCCTTGCTTCACTCCTGATCTCATTGGGAAGGCTTCTAACTTATCCCCATTTCAAATGATGCCTGCTGATGGTTTTGAATATATATGTTTATTATTTTTAGGAAAGGAGGCCCATCTATTCCTATACTTTCTGGTGTTTTCAATAGAAATGGGTGTTGTACTTTGTCAAAGGCTTTTTATGCATCTATTAAGATAATCATGTGGAGAATCACATCTGTTTTCCAGGCGAGCTCACTCTGTGGATAGAAAAGGCGAGGTTTGGGAGGGACAGAAGTGATCAGGTGTTGGTAGAAAATAGGATGTCTATTCAGATTTTTCTTGAGGACTGACCAAAATCAGAATATCAGTCACTGAGTTGAGAGTGCTTATCATTAAAGAAAGGAGATACTTCCGGGTTCACATGGCTGCAATCTAGACGCAAATCGCTTCCTCTCCCCAGCACCGAATGAAATAGACTACCTCAAAAGAGCATAAAAATCACCTTTGGAAGAACAGAGGGACTTTCCAGTACCCCACAGAAACGAAGGTACATGGGGCTTGAACATTTCCACACTATAAGGAGGAGGAAAAGCTTGCACAAAAACGTGAACTGAGCCGCCCCTTCCCTCCCCACCCCCCCCCCAAACCAGAGTAAGGTATCAGAGCACCCACTGGGACAGCGAGTGAGTGAGGAGCGTCTCTGTCTGGGGGGGCACACCAGGGTCCTTGGGATCTAAAGACTGCAAGGAAACGACCTCTCAGGGCGGTTTCACAGGAAAATCCTGCGCTGAGCAAAGGGGCGGCCGTGCTGAGAGGCTGCGATGAGGAAAGGGGCGCCCATGCTAAAAGGGGCAGCCTTGCTGAGAGGCTGTGCTGAGCAAAGGGGAGGCCGTGCTGAGCACAGGGGCCTGCACTCTAAGAAACCTCGGAGGCTGGGAAGAACTAGTCTGAGGCAACCTAAATTCACAGAAAACTCGCCCATATCACCCAGACCCCAGACCAAAAAGGAAAGGGGAATAAAACCACCAAAGGGATGGCTCACATGGCTCAAAATCAAGCCTCTAGGAAGAAAGGGAAAAAGGTAACTATTGAAAACTTTTATGGCGGGAGTACCCAAGGAAAAGAAGAGAAAGAGGATGAAACCCAAACAAAATCAAAACATGCCTCACAAAATGGAAATTATCCAAAAGCTCTGGAAGAACTCAAATTGGAGCTTACCCAAAAGATGGAAACCTTCTGAAAAGAAAAATGGGAGAAAGAGATCAGCAGTCTGATAGACAAGACTTCACAATTGGAGAAAGAGCTGGAAGCATTTAATAGAGGGGCAGACAAAGCTGAAAAGCAAAACCTAATAACCAGAATTAAGCAACTGGAAGACAGTGAACATGCAAAACAGCAAGAATTAATAAAGCAAAGCCAAAAAATTCATGAATTAGAAGAAAACACAAAATATCTCACTGAAAAGCTCACAGACCTGGAAAACAGAGGAAGAAGAGACGTGAGAATTATTGATCTACCTGAAAAACCAGAGATAAAAAAAAAAAAAACCTCGATGCTATACTACTGGAGATTATAGAAGAAAATTGTCCCCATGTTCTGGAGCAAAGGGAACAAAATAGAAATAGAAAGGGTTCATAGAACACCCTATATACTAAATCCCCAAAAGACAACCACCAGGAATGTAATCGCCAAATTCAAGAGCTTCCAAGAAAAGGGGAAAATCCTACAAGAAGCCAAGAAAAGGAGCTTCAGATATGGGGGGGGGGGGGGCTCCCATAAGGATCACACATGACTTAGCGGCTAACACACTAAGAGACCGCAAAGCATGGAACACGATATTTAGAAAGGCAAGAGAACTGGGTCTCCAACCAAGAATCAACTACCCAGCAAAACTGACTATAAGCTTCCAGGAGAAAGTATGGGAATTCAACAAAATAGAAGATTTCCAAGCATTTGCTAAGAAAAGACCAGAACTTAGTGGAAAATTTGACATCCAATCACAGAAAGCAAGAGAAACATGAAAAGGTAAATATGAAAGAAAGGGAAAAGGAGATAAATCTTATCTTTTTTTAAAAGTCAAACTCTCTTCTATAAGGACTACATTTACATCAAATTATATATATTAATATGTGGGGAAAATGTATTGTGTAACTCTCAAAAATTGTATGCACCATAAGAGTAGTTAGAAGAATCATGCATAGGGAAAGATTGGGGCATCAAGAAGATTTGGTGAAAGGGGGGGCAAAGAAAGGAAAATGGAGGGGGGGAAGCATCAACAATACTAAGACTTACTTCAAGAAATGGGGGGGGGACTAAATAGAATAGCCTTTCCCATACAAAGATACACATGGGAAGGGGAAGGGAAGATCTCTCATATAAAAAGAAGAGGAAGAGAGCGTGAAGTGGTATTACTTAAACCTTACTCTCAGTGAAATCAACTCTGAGAGGGAAGAACATCTAGATCCAGTGGGATCCTGAATTCTATCTTATCCAACAGGGTAAGAAAGAAAGAGAAATTGAGGGGGTGGAGGGGGGAGGGAGTATAAAAAGGGAGGGAAGGAGAGGGGGGAGGGGAAGGGAGCATAAAAAGAGAGGGGCTAGAAAGGGAAGCATACCAAGGGAGGGGACTAGGGGGACTGACCTAAAGTAAATCACTGGTTCAAAAGGATATAGCTAGGGAAGAAAGGTCAGAACTAGGGGAAGTTATCAAAATGCCAGGGAATCCACAAGTGACAATCATAACTTTGAACGTGAATGGGATGAACTCACCCATAAAACGTAGACAAATAGCAGATTGGATTAGAACCCAAAACTCTACCATATGTTCTCTTCAAGAAATACATATGAGGTGGGTTGATACTCACAAGGTTAGAATTAAAGGATGGAGTAAGACCTTTTGGGCATCAACTGATAGAAAGAAGGCAGGAGTTGCAATCATGATATCTGACAAAGCCAAAGCAAAAATAGACCTGATCAAAAGGGGTAGGGAAGGTAAATATATTCTGTTAAAAGGGAATATAGACAATGAGGAAATATCACTAATCCACATGTATGCACCAAACGGAATAGCATCCAAATTTCTAATGGAGAAACTAGGAGAATTGAAGGAGGAAATAGACAGTAAAACCATATTAGTGGGAGACTTGAGCCAACCACTATCAAATTTAGATAAATCAAACCAAAAAATAAATAAGAAAGAGGTAAACGAGGGTAATGAAATCTTAGAAAAATTAGAGTTAATAGACATATGGAGAAAAATAAATAGGGACAAAAAGGAATACACCTTCTTCTCAGCACCACATGGCACATTTACAAAAATAGATCATACACTAGGTCACAGAAACATGGCACTCAAATGCAGAAAAGCAGAAATAATAAATGCAACCTTTTCAGATCATAAACCAATAAAAATATTGATCAGTACAGGTACATGGAGAGCCAAATCAAAAATTAATTGGAAATTAAATGCTATGATACTCCAAAATCGGTTAGTTAGAGAAGAAATCATAGAAACAATAATTTCATTGAGGAAAATGACAATGGTGAGACATCCTTTCAAACCTAATGGGATGCAGCCAAGGCAGTACTTAGAGGAAAATTCATATCCCAGAGTGCATATATTAACAAATTAGGGAGGGCAGAGATCAATGAATTGGAAATGCAAATAAAAAAACTTGAAAACAAACAAATTAAAACCCCCCAGAAGAAAACCAAACTAGAGATCCTAAAAATTAAGGGAGAAATTAATAAAATCGAAAGTGATAGAACTATTGCACTAATAAACAAGACTAGAAGCTGGTACTTTGAAAAAACAGACAAAATAGACAAAGTACTGGTCAATCTAATTAAAAAAAGGAAAGAAGAAAGACAAATTAACAGCATCAAGGATGAAAAGGGGGACCTCACCTCCAATGAAAAGGAAATTAAGGCAATCATTAAAAACTACTTTGCCCAAATATATGGCAATAAATATACCAATCTAGGTGATATGGATGAATATTTCAAAAATATAAATTGCCTAGACTAACAGAAGAAGAAATAGATTTCTTAAATAATCCCATATCAGAAAAAGAAATCCAACAGACCATCAAAGAACTTCCTAAGAAAAAATCCCCAGGGCCTGATGGATTCACCAGTGAATTCTATCAAACATTCAAAGAACAGCTAACCCCAATACTATACAAACTATTTGTCATAATAAGCAAAGAGGGAGTTCTTCCAAATTCCTTTTATGACACAAACATGGTTCTGATTCCAAAGCCAGGCAGGCCAAAAACAAAGAAAGAAAATTATAGACTAATCTCCCTAATGAATATAGATGCAAAAATTTTAAATAGGATACTAGCAAAAAGACTCCAGCAAGTGATCAGAAGAGTCATTCACCATGATCAAGTAGGATTCATACCAGGGATGCAGGACTGGTTCAATATTAGAAAAACCATCCACATAATTGACCACATCAACAAGCAAACCAACAAAAATCACATGATTATTTCAATAGACACAGAAAAAGCCTTTGGTAAAATACAACACCCATTCTTATTAAAAACACTAGAAAGCATAGGAATAGAAGGGTCATTCCTAAAAATAATAAACAGTATATATCTAAAACCATCAACTAATATAATCTGCAATGGCGATAAACTAGATGCATTCCCAATAAGATCAGGAGTAAAACAAGGATGCCCATTATCACCTCTATTATTTGACATTGTACTAGAAACACTAGCAGTAGCTATTAGAGAAGAAAAAGAAGTTGAAGGCATTAAAATAGGCAAGGAGGAGACCAAGTTATCACTCTTTGCAGATGACATGATGGTCTACTTAAAGAATCCTAGAGATTCAACCAAAAAGCTAATCGAAATAATCAACAACTTTAGCAAAGTTGCAGGATAAAAATAAACCCACATAAGTCATCAGCATTTCTATATATTTCCAACACAGATAAGCAGTAAGAACTAGAAAGAGAAATCCCATTCAAAATCACCTTAGAAAAAATAAAATACTTAGGAATCTATCTCCCGAAACAAACACAGGAACTATATGAACACAACTATAAAACACTCTTCACACAACTAAAACTAGACTTGAACAATTGGAAGAACATTAACTATTCATGGGTAGGACGAGCCAATATAATAAAAATGACCATCCTACCCAAACTCCTTTATCTGTTTAGTGCCATACCCATTGAACTTCCAAAATTTATCTTTACTGATTTAGAAAAAACCATAACAAAGTTCATTTGGAAGAACAAAGGATCAAGGATATCCAGGGAAACAATGAAAAAAAAATACAAAGTAAGGGGGCCTTGTAGTCCCAGATCTCAGACTATATTATAAAGCAGTGGTCATCACTAAGAGACAGAAAAGAGGATCAGTGGAATAGACTTGGGGTAAGTGACCTCAGCAGGACAGTATACGACAAACCCAGAGAACCCAGCTTTTGGGATAAAAATATACTACTTCATAAAAACTGCTGGGAAAATTGGAGGACAGTGTGGGAAAGATTAGGTTTAGATCAATACCTCACACCCTATACCAGGATAAATTCAAAATCAGTGATTGACTTGAACATAAAGAAGGAAACTATAAGAAAATTAGGTGAACACAGAATAGTATATATGTCAGACCTTTGGGAAGGGAAAGATTTTAAAACCAAGCAAGACTTAGAAAGAGTCACAAAATGCAAAATAAATAATTTTGACTACATCAAATTAAAAAGTTTTTGTACAAACAAAACCAATGTAGCTAAAATCAGAAGGAAAGCAACAAATTGGGAAACAATCTTCATAAAAACCTCTGAGAAAGGTTTAATTACTCAAATTTACAAAGAGCTAAATCAATTGTAAAAAAAAACCAAGCCATTCTCCAATTCATAAATGGGCAAGGGACCTGAACAGGCAGTTCTCAGCTAAAGAAATCAAAACTATTAATTAGCACATGAAAAAGTCCTCTACATCTCTTATAATTAAAGAGTTGCAAATCAAAGCAACTCTGAGGTATCACCTCACACCTAGCAGATTGGCTAACATGACAGCTATGGAAAGTAGTGAATGCTGGAGAGTATGTGGCAAAGTAGGGACACTAATTCATTGCCGATGGAGTTGTGAATTGATCCATCCATTCTGGAGGGCAATTTGGAACTATGCCCAAAGGGCCCTAAAAGACTGTCTGCCCTTTGATCCAGCCATAGCACTGCTGGGTTTGTACCCCAAAGAGATAATAAGGAAAAAAACTTGTGCAAGAATATTCATAGCTGCACTTTTGTTGTGGCCAAAAATTGGAAAATGAGGGGATGCCCTTCGATTGGGGAATGGCTGAACAAATTGTGGTATATGTTGGTGATGGAATACTATTGTGCTAAAAGGAATAATAAAGTGGAGGAATTCCATGGAGACTGGGACAACCTCCAGGAAGTGATGCAGAGTGAAAGGAGCAGAACCAAGAAATCCTTATACACAGAGACTGATACACTGTAGTACAATCGAAGGTAATGGACTTCTCCATTGGTGTCAATGCAATGTCCCTGAACAATCTGCAGGGATCTAAAAAACACTATCCACAAGGAGAGGATAAACTGTGAGAGTAAAAACACCGAAGAAAAGCAACTGCTTGACTACAGGGGTGAAGGGGATATGACTGAGGAGAGACTCTAAATGAACACTCTAGAGCAAATACCAACAACATGGAAATGGGTTCGAGTCAATAATACATGTGATACCCAGTGGAATCATGCTCCGGCTATGGGAGAGGTGGGGGGGGGGGCGGAAGGAAAAGAAAATGATTTTTGTTTCCAATGAATAATGTTTGGAAATGACCAAATAAAATAATGATTTTTAAAAAAAGATAATCATGTGATTTCTGTTGGTTTGGTTATTGACATAGTCAATTATGTGGATGGTTTTCCTAATATTAAACCATCCTTGCATTCCTAATATAAATCCTACCTGGTCATAAGGAGTAATCCTTGTGATAGTATTTTTGCTAGTATTTTATTTAAGATTTTTGCATCTATGTTCATTATGGAGATTGGTCTATAATTTTTTCCTATGTTTTTGGTCTGCCTGGCTTTGAAATCAGTACCATATTTGTGCCATGAAAAGAATTTGGTAAAACTCCTTCTTTGCTTATTCTGTCAAATAGTTTGTATAGTATTGTGATTAATTGTTTCTTAAATGTTTGTTAGAATTCACTGGTGAATCCATTTGGCCCTGGGGATTTTCTTTTAGGGAGTTCTTTGATGGCTTGCTCAATTTCTTTTTCTGAGATGGGATTATTTAAGTATTCTATTCCTCTTTTTTTAATCTAGGCAATTTAAATCTTTTTAAATATTGCTATATAACTGGGCAAAATAGCTCTTAATAATTACCTTAATTTCCTCTTCATTAGAGATAAGGTCACCCTTTTCATCTTTGATATTATTAATTTAATTTACTTTTTTCTTTTTTTTTAATTAGGTTAACCAGTACTTCATTGTATTTGTTTTTTCAAAGTACCAGCTCCTAGTTTTATTCATTAGTTTAATAGTTCTTTTAATTTCAGTTTTATTAATTTCTCCTTTGATTTTTATGATGTCCAATTTAGGTTTTATCTGGGGATTTTTAATTTGATTTCATTCAAGTTTTTTAAGTTATATGCCCAATTTGTTGACCTCTTCTGTCTCTGATTTGTTGATATACACACTCAGGGATAGAAATTTTCCCCTGAGTACTGCTTTGGCTGCATTTTATAGATTTTGATAAATTGTTTCCTCATTGTCATTCTCTTCAATGAAATCAGTAATTGTTTCTTTGATTTTTTCTTTGACCTACAAGTTTTGAAGAATTAGATTATTTAGTTTCCAATTAATTTTAAATTTGCCTTTCCATAAGCCCTTAGTGATTATGATTTTTGTTGTATTATGATCTTAAAAAATTGCATTTGTTATTTCTACTTTCCTACATTTGTTTGCAATGATTTTATGCCCTAACTCATGGTAAATCTTTGTATATGTGCCATGTGCTGAAAAGAAGGTATATTCCTTTTTGTCCCTATTTATTTTTCTCCAGATATCTATTAGCTCTAATTTTCCTAACATTTCATTTACTTCCCTTACTTCTTTTTATTTTTTGGCTAGATTTATTTAGTTCTAATTGGGGATGCTTGAGGTTCCCCATTAGTATGGTTTTACTATCTATTTCCCCTTAAGCTTCTTTAATTTCTCATTTAGAAATCTGAATGCTGTACTATTTTGTGCATATATGTTGAGTACTGATATTTATCTTTTTTTTAATTAGATCTGTTTTTGCTTTAGCTTTGTCTGAGATCATAAATGCTGCTCTTGCCTTTTTTTCTCAGTTGCAGCCCAGTAAATTCTGCTCTATCCTTTACCTTTACCCTGTGAATGTCCACCTGCTTCAAGTGTGTTTCTTATAGACAACATATGGTAGGATTCTGTTTTTTAATCCATTCTGCTATTTGCTTCCTTTTTATGAATGAATTTGTCCCACTCACATTTACAATTATGATTACTATCTGTGTATTCCACTCCATTTTGTCTTTCTCCTTTGATTCTGATTTTTCTCTAATCCCTCTAACCCTCCCTTCTGACTTTTTGCTTTTCATCAGTTTCTTCCCTTTCGCCTCCCTAATGTTATACCCCTTCCCACCTCTTCCCTTCTTATTATTCTCCATTTACTATAGTGCCATTTACATGAACCCCCAACCTCCCCATCCCTTGGATTGCTCCCCTCCCCATAAGCCCATTTATTACCCTTCTACTTCTCTAGAGGGCATGATACAATTCTCTGGCCCAGTGGATCTGACTTTTCTTCCCTCTGTGAGTTAATTCCAGTGAGCATAAGATTTAATTATCACCTGTTGCTAACCCTTTCCTCTCCTCCATTTTATTGGTCTTCTCCCCTCCCCCATATGCTTCTTTATGAAATATCTATTTACACCATTATATCTTTTTTCCCATTTCTCTTTGTATTGTCCTCTTCTTTTACTTCTAGTTATTAATATATTTTTTGACATATCATCCTATATGGTTTATCACTATACCCTCTAAGTATACTTCTTCTAGCTACCCTGATGAATTCTATCTTTCTGAAGCCCATGTTTAGGAAGCTTTCCAGATCTTCCCTACCTATTCCTTATTCCTTCAGACCTAGACTGTTTTTCAGTCCTACTGAGGTCTCTGGTGAAAAGTGCACAAGTGAGAAATGTGTTTTTCTCTTCTGTGTGACTGAATCTCTGTCTTTGTGTCTGGGTGATACTTCTCAGATGAGCAGTCTATTTGTCTGGGGTGGTGCTTGTATTTTTGACTTTATTATCCAGGCTGTCAAGCTGGGGAGCATTTTTGGAGCACCCTGGGCATGAATGCCATGGTAGATAGAGGGCACCAGCAGAGTGATGGAGAGAAGGAAGGGGTGTGAGAGAGGAGACCAGAGAAACAAGATAATAGGAGGAAATTCTGTGGATGGACTAGGAGTCAAAAGGAAGTCATTTACATTTTGGTGACTTTTCTCTGGGACTCAGTTGTCTTATCTATAATAGGGATAACAATAGTTACTCCTCACGTTTCATGGGCCTGTTATAAAGATATATATATATATATACACACATATATATATATATATATATATATATATATATATATATATATATATATATATATAAGCATTGGAGAATGTACCAGGACAGATGCAAGTTAGATCAAAGGAAGAACTTTCTGTTTTGCTTTTTAAATTTTATTTTATTTTTTCTCAATTGCATGTAAAAATAATTTTTCACATTTTCTTTAAAGGCAGTCAAGGTTAAATGACTTGCTCAGGGTTACAAAGTTAGTATCTGAGGCTAGATTTGTATTTAGGGAGCTGAGTCTTCCTGACTCTAGATCTCTCAGGCACCTGTGCCACTTAGCTGGCTCTCACATTAATTTTATTATTTTTATTTATTTATTTATTTTTAAAACATTATTTTATTTAGTCATTTTCATACATTGTTCATTGGAAACAGATCATTTTCTTTTCCTCTCCCCCCCCCATACCCTCTCCCCCCATCCCTTCCCTAGCCGACACGCGATTCATCTGGGTATCACATGTGCCCTTGCTTTGAACCCATTTCCTTGTTGTTGGTACTTGCATTAGGGTGCTCATTTAGCGTCTCTCCTCGATCATGTCCCCTCAACCTCTGGAGTTAAGCAGTTGCTTTTCCTCGGTGTTTTTACTCCCTCAGTTTGTCCTCTGCTTGAGGATAGTTTTTTTTTCTCGTAGATCACTGCAGGTTGTTCAGGGACATTGTAAAGCCTTTACTGGAGAAGTCCATTACGTTCTCTTGTACCACAATGTGTCAGTCTCTGTGTACAATGTTCTCCTGGTTCTGCTCCTCTCACTCTGCATCACTTCCTGGAGGTTGTCCCAGTCTCCATGGAATTCCTCCACTTTATTATTCCTTTTAGCACAATAGTATTCCATCACCAACATATACCACAATTTGTTCAGCCATTCTCCAATTGAAGGGCATCCCCTCATTTTCCAATTTTTGGCTACCACAAAGAGTGCAGCTGTGAATATTCTTGCACAAGTCTTTTTCCTTATTATCTCTTTGGGGTACAAACCCAGCAGTGCTATGGCTGGATCAAAGGGCAGACAGTCTTTTAGGGCCCTTTGGGCATAGTTCCAAATTGCCCTCCAGAATGGTTGGATCAATTCACAACTCCACCAGCAATGCATTAATGTCCCTACTTTGCCACATCCCCTCCAGCATTCATTACTTTCCTTTGCTGTCATGTTGAACAATCTGCTAGGTGTGAGGTGATACCTCAGAGTTGTTTTGATTTGCATCTCTCTGATTATATAAGAGATCTAGAACACTTTTTCATGTGCTTATTAATAGTTTTGATTTCTTTGACTGAGAACTGCCTATTCATGTCCCTTGCCCATTTTTCAATTGGAGAATGGCTTGATTTTTTGTACAACTGGTTTAGCTCTTATAAATTTGAGTAATTAGACCTTTGTCAGATGTTTTTGTCATGAAGATTGTTTCCCAATTTGTTGCTTCCCTTCTAATTTTGGATGCATTAGTTTTGTTTGTACAAAAACTTTTTAATTTGATGTAGTCAAAATTATTTATTTTGCATTTTGTGACTCTTTCTAAGTCTTGCTTGGTTTTAAAATCTTTCCCTTCCCAAAGTTCTGACATGTATACTATTCTGTGTTCATCTAATTTACTTATAGTTTCCTTCTTTATATTCAAGTCATTTGCCCATTCTGAGTTTATCTTGGTGTAGGGTGTGAGGTGTTGATCCAAACCTAATCTCTCCCACACTGTCTTCCAATTTTCCCAGCAGTTTTTATCAAATAGTGTATTTTTGTCCCAAAAGCTGGAGTCTTTGGGTTTGTCAAAGACTGTCTTACTGAGGTCATTTACCCCAAGTCTATTCCACTGATCCTCCTTTCTGTCTCTTAGCCAGTACCAAATTGTCTTGATGACCGCTGCTTTGTAATATAGTTTGAGATCTGGGACTGTAAGGCCACCTTTCTTTGTATTTTTTTTTTCATTATTTCCCTGGATATCCTTGATCCTTTGTTCTTCCAAATGAACTTTGTTATGGTTTTCTCTAATTCAGTAAAATAGTTTTTTGGTAGTTCAATGGGTATTGCACTAAATAGATAGATAAGTTTGGGTAGGATGGTCATTTTTATTATGTTAGCTCGTCCCACCCATGAGCAAGCAATGTTTTTCCAATTGCTTAGATCTAGTTTTAATTGTGTGGAGAGTGTTTTGTAGTTGTATTCATATAGTTCCTGTGTTTGTTTCAGGAGATCGATTCCTAAATATTTTATATTGTCTCGGGTGACTTTAAATGGAATTTCTCTTTCTAATTCTTGCTGCTGAACTGGGTTGGAGATATATAGAAATGCTGATGACTTATGTGGGTTTATTTTGTATCCTGCAACTTTGCTAAAGTTGTTGATTATTTCGATTAGCTTTTTGGTTGATTCCCTAGGATTCATCCGCAAAGAGTGACAGCTTGGTCTCCTCTTTGCCAATTTTAATACCTTCAATTTCTTTTTCTTCTCTAGTTGCTACGGCTAGTGTTTCTAGTACAATATTAAATAATAAGGGTGATAATGGGCATCCTTGTTTGACTCCTGATCTTATTGGGAAGGCTTTGAGTTTTTCCCCATTGCAGATGATGTTTGCTGACGGTTTTAGGTATATACTGTTTATTATTTTTAGGAAAAGCCCTTCTATTCCTAAACTTTCTAGTGTTTTCAATAGGTATGGGTGTTGTATTTTGTCAAAGGCTTTTCCTGCATCTATTGAAATAATCATGTGATTTTTGTTGGTTTGCTTGTTTATATGGTCAATTATGTGGATGGTTTTCCTAATATTGAACCATCCTTGCATTCCTGGAATGAATCTTGTCTGATCGTAGTGGATAACCCTTGTGATGACTTGCTGGAGTCTTTTTGCTAGTATCCTATTAAAGATTTTCGCATCTATATTCATTAGGGAGATTGGCCTATAGTTTTCTTTCTCTGTTTTTAACCTGCCTGGCTTTGGGATCAGTACCATGTTTGTGTTGTAAAAAGAATTTGGTAGAACCCCTTCTTGGCTTATTCTGTCAAATAGTTTGTATAGTATTGGGGTTAGTTGTTCTTTGAATGTTTGATAGAATTCATTTGTGAATCCTTCTGGACCTGGGGATTTTTTATTAGGTAGTTCTTTGATGGGTTGTTCAATTTCTTTTTCTGATATGGGATTGTTTAGGTAATTTATTTCTTCTACTTTTAGTCTAGGCAAATTATATTTTTGTAAGTATTCATCCATATCACTTAGATTGCCATATGTTTTGCCATATAATTGGGCATAGTAGTTTTTAATGATTGCCTTGATTTCCTCTTCATTAGAGGTGAGGTCTCCCTTTTCATCTTGGATACTGTCAATTTGGTTTTTTTCTTTTCTTTTTTTAATTAGACTGACTAGTACTTTGTCAATTTTATTTGTTTTTTCAAAGTACCAGCTTCTAGTCTAATTTATTAAATCAATAGTTCTTTGACTTTCAATTTTATTCATTTCTCCTTTGATTTTTAGGATCTCTAATTTAGTCTTCATCTGAGGATTTTTAATTTGTTCACTTTCTAGTTTTTTTAATTTGCATGCCCAATTCATTGACCTCTGCCTTTCTTAATTTGTTTATATACGAACTCAAGGATATAAATTTCCCCCTGAGTACTGCTTTGGCTGCATCCCATAGGTTTTGAAAGGATGTCTAACCATTGTCATTTTCTTCAATGAAGTTATTGTTTCTAAGATTTGTTCTTTAACTAGCTGGTTTTGGAGAATCATATTGTTTAATTTCCAATTAATTTTTGATTTATCTATCCATGTACCCTTACTAATTATTATTTTTATTGCACTGTGATCTGAGAAGGTTGCATTTATTATTTCTGCCCTTTTGCACTTGTTTGCAATGATTTTGTGCCCTAGTACATGGTCAATTTTTGTGAATGTACCATGTACTGCTGAAAAGAAGGTGTATTCCTTTTTGTCCCTATTTATTTTTCTCCATATGTCTACTAACTCTGATTTTTCTAAGATTTCATTTGCTTCTCTCACCTCTTTCTTATTTATTTTTTTAGTTGATTTATCTAGTTCTGATAGGAGAAGGTTCAGATCTCCCACTAGTATAGTTTTTCTATCTATTTCATCCTTGAGCTCATCTAGTTTCTCCTTTAAAAATTTGGATGCTCTGCCATTTGGTGCATACATATTGAGTACAGATATTTCCTCGTTGTCTAGACTGCCTTTTATCAGGATGTAATTACCTTCCCTATCTCTTTTAACTAGATTTATTTTTACTTTGGCTTTGTCTGATATCATGATTGCTACTCCTGCCTTCTTTTTATCATTTGATGCCCAATAGGTTTGGCTCCATCCTCTTTCACCCTATGTGTATCTACCTTCCTCATGTGTGTTTCTTGCAGACAGCATATGGTAGGGTTTTGGATTATAATCAACTCTGCTATTCGCTTGTGTTTTATGGGTGAGTTCATTCCATTCACATTCAGAGTTGTGATTACTAGCTGTGTATTTCCCAGCATTTTGATTTCTACTCCTGTTCCTGCCTTTTCTTCTTTCACTATTTCCTTCTATACCAATGTTTGTTTATAGTCAGCCCATCCCCCCCCGCCCCCATTCCCTCCCTTATTTTACTTCCCTTTCTTCCCCCATCCCTTCTTATTCCCTCCCTTATTTTCCCCTGTAGTCTTTTTAAAATTTCCCCCCCCTACCCTCTCCCTCCATTATATTGCTTCCCTCCCCACCAGTCCGTTTTTTTACCCTTCTACTCCCCTATAGGGCGCAAATCTATTCTCTTCCACAATGGATTGGGTTGTTCTTCCTATTTGGGTCAGTTTCAAAGTATGTAAGAGTTGAGTATTTCCTGTCTCCAACCTCTTTACCCTTCCAGTATATCGATGTTCTCCCCCCCTCCTGCCATGAGCTTCTTTGTGACATATAAATTTTCCCCCATTTGTTTCTTTTCCCATTTCTTTTAGTCATAACCTCTTTTATTTTTTAGCTCTAGTCATGTATATATATACACATACACATGTATATGTATTTATGTATGCATATATCTATATACCTATTTATGTCTTGTCCTTTCATCCTATACAGTTTGTCACTGTTCCCTCTGAGTGTAATTCTTCTAGCTGCTCAGGTGATAGCAACAGTTTTTTAAGAGTTACCAATGACCTCTTTTCTTATAGGGATACATATCATTTTAACTTATTGAGTCTCTTATAAAATTTTTGTTGTTGTTTTGTTTGTTTTTTCCCCTCTTTTTTAATTACCTTTTGATGATTCTCTTGAGTTCTGTCGTTGGATATCAAATTTTCTATTCAGGTCTGGTCTTTTATTTATGAATGCTTGGAACTCTTCTGTTGTGTTGAATGACCATACTTTCCCCTGTAAGAATATAGTCAGTTTTGATGGGTATTTTATTCTTGGTTGTAGACCTAGTTCCCTTGCTTTCCAGAATATCGTATTCCATGCCTTTCGGTCCTTCAGTGTGGATGCAGCCAGATCCTGTGTTAACCTCACTGTGTTTCCATGGTATCTGAATGGTTTCTTCTTGGCAGCTTGTAATATCTTTTCTTTCTTCTGATTGTTTTTGAATTTGGCTATAACATTTCTTGGTGTTGTCAGTTGGGGATTAAATACAAGGGGTGATCTGTGGATTCTTTCAATCTCCACTTTCCCCTCTTGTTCTAGGATCTCGGGACAGTTTTCCTGGATAATTTCCTCTAGTATTATGTCCAGGCTTTTTCTTTTGTCGTGGTCTTCTGGTAGTCCAATTATTCTTAAATTGTCTCTTCTTGAACAATTTTCTAAATCGTCTGTTTTGTGAATGAGATGCTTCACATTTTCCTCAATTTTTTCATTCTTTTTTTTGTTTTATAGTGTACTGCTGCCTTGTGAGGTCACTTGATTCTAGTTGTATTCAATCTTAAAGATTGGATTTCATCTCTGGATTTTTGGTCTTCTTTTTCCTTCTGGTCTGATTTTCTTTGAAGATTGTCTTTCATCCTCTTTACCTCATCTTTCATCTCCTTTGCCTCATCTTTCATCTCCTTTGCCTCATTTTCCAGCTGGTTGATTTTGGCTTTCAAGACACTATTTTCTTGTTTTAGTTCAAGTGCCTCTGTTTCCAGATGACTTATCTTAATTTTTAAGTTCTTTTCCCAATTGTCTTCAGCCTCTCTTAGTTGTGTTTTGAGTTCTTCCACAGCCTGTATCCAATTCACTGGGATTTCTGGTTTATCGTTTGCTGATTTCTCTCCCTCTGTTCCATTTGCTGAGTAGTAGCTGTCTATTGTAGTTTCTTTCTTCTTTTTCTATTGTTTGCTCAAATTCACCCCCTTCTTTACTACCAATATTTGTCTGTGCTCTTGTTCCTCTCATTTTCTTTGTTTTTTGGGGACTTCTATCAGTCTCCCTTCTTGGAGCTTTAACAGAAGATCTCTTGGTGTAGTCTCTGGGGGAGTGTTGTTGGGGGTTTGAGCTTCCCTGTCCTCTGGAGGCTCCTGATTGGTTTAAAGTCCAGCAGTCAATGAGGATGGGTGGGGAGCCTGGGCTTCCCTGGGCTCTGAGGGCTCTTGATGGGATTAGGTTCAGCTGGTTCTTTCGGAAGACTCAGCTTTCTGGGGGGGGGAGGGGTCATGGCCTCCCTGGGCTCTGAAGGCTCCTGATGGGATTAGTTTCAGCTTGTTTGTACTGAATGAGCCCTAAAGCAAAAAACCTCCTCCTCCACTATCTGTGTTGAGTGCCAGGAGACTGTCCCAGGTTACTTTCAAGGTAAGCCCTTCACCGGACCTGTTTCTGTTCCTTCAGAAGCTCTGAGTGCTCCTGATGGGATTAGGATCAGCTGGTGTGGGCTGAATTATCCCCGAGCCAAAAAAAAAAAGAAAAAAAAACCCAACCTCTTCCTCCTCCACAATCTGTGTTGAATGCCAGGAGACTGGCCCAGGTTTCAAGGTAGGCTCTTCAGAGCAACCCCTTTTCCGGCCCTAAGGTTTCTCTCCTTTCAGTAGCTCTGAGGGCTCCTGATGGGATTGGGTTCAACTGGTGCCCTAAAGCTGGGACCTCCCTTGAGACTCAGTTGGAAGGACCCATCCAGGGGTCTACAGGCTTCCCCCTTCTCTCTATGTTTCCCTGCCGTCTGTGTTGGGCGTCCTGGAGACTGGCTCAGGTTGCTTTCAAGGTGAGTCCTTCAAAATAGCCAGCCCTGGGGCCCTTTTGCCGACCCTAAAATTCCCGCTGCTGCCGTGGGCTCAGCCCTCTGGGTTGGGGGGGATAGGTCTTGGGACCTTCTTTCTGCCTTCCCCTTAGATCCGAGTGATCTAGGGTTTTGGCTTTTGGGGGGCTGTACCTTTTGATCCAGGTCCAGGAGGAGGGTTCCCCGGGTCTCTCCTGTTGTTCAGCTTGAATTTCGGTGTCCTAGGAGCTCTCAGGAAGGGTTTCTGAGGTCTGAACTTTCGCAGCTTCTAAGCCGCCATCTTCTCTCACATTCATTTTAAAGAAAAACAGTATTTTATTTTCCCCATTGCATGTAAATTTTTTTTCAAAACATCCATTTAAAAAGTTTTGAGTTCCAAACATCTTCCTTCTTCTGAACCTCCTTTTATCACTCACTCCCTGCCTTTCTCACTCCCTGAGATAGCAAGCAGTCTGTTATAGGTTTTACATGTGTAATCATATAAAACATTTTCCCATATTAATTTTTTGTAGAAGATATATCAGCTAAAAAAAAGAGAAAAAATGTTGCAGTCTGATTCAGGTCCATTTCTTTCTCAGAAGACAGACAGCGTTTTTTCATTATAAATGTCAGGGATTGTCTTGTATCACTGTATAGTAAAGAATACCTAGGACCTTTACAGTTGTTTATCAAGAAATATTGCTGTAAAATATTCTTCTGGTTCTGCTTACTGCACTTTGCACCAGTTCATGTAAGCCTTCCCAGAGTTTTTGGAAATAATCTTGCTCATCATTTCTTGTAGCACAATAATATTCCATAACTAACATATACCACAGTTTGTTCAGCCATTCCCCAATTCAGGGTTCAACCCCTCAATTTCTGTTCTTTGCTGCCACAAAAAGAGCTGCAGTAAATACTTTTGTATGAGTAGGTCCTTTTACTTTTTAAAAATATTTTCTTTGGGATCTAAACTTAGTCATCCTCACATTAATTTTTTAAAATTTTGAGTTCCAAATTCTCTCCATCCTGCCAATCCTCTTTGAGAAGACAAGCAGTTTGCTATAGATTATATATATGCAGTCATTAAAAACATATTTCCAAATTAGCCATGTTGCAAAAGAAAACAAGACAAAAATTCCAAGAAAAATAAAATTAAAAACATATATACTTTGTTTTGAATTCAGACTCCATCAGTTCTTTCTCTGGAGGTGGATAGCATTTTTCGTCATAATTCCTTTGGAATTGTCTTAAATCATTGTATTGCTCAGAATAGCTAAGTTAGTCACAGCTGATCATTGTACAGCATTGTTGTTACTGTGTATGATGTTCTCTTGATTTTTGCTCATGTCACTTTGAATCCGTTCATTTAAGTTTTCCCAAGTTTTTCTGAAATCATCCTGCTTGTCATTTCTTATAGAACAATAGTATTCCATCACAATCATATACTATAACTTTTTCAACCACATTCTAATTGATGGTCATCCTCTCAATTTTCAAATTTTGGTTGTCAAAATACAGCTGCTTTAAATATTTTTGTTCATGTAGGTCTTTTTCATTTTTCTTTGATCTCTTTGGTATACAGTACTACTAGCAGTGATATTATTGGTTCAAAAGGTATGCACAGTTTTATAGCTTCCTTTGAGCAGAGTTCCATATTGTTCTCTAGAATGGTTGGTTCAGTTTACAACTCCACCAACAGAGCATTAGTATCCAATTTTTTTTATATGTGCTCCAACATTTGTCATTTTTCTTTTCTGTCATATTAGCCAGTCTGATAGGTATGAGGTGGTGCCTCAGAATTGTTTTAATTTGCATTTCTCTAATAGTGATTTAGAGTGTTTTTTTTTTCACATGATTGTAGATAGCTTTGATTTCTTCTGAAAACTGCTTATTTTATCCTTTGATCATTTTTACAATTGAAGAATGTTTTGTATTTGTCTTGATCCTCTATATATTTGAGAAATGAGACCTTTATCAGAGAAACTTGCTATAACTCTCCCCCTCCCCTTCAGTTTTCTGTCTTCCTTCTAGTCTTGACAGCATTTATTTTGTTTGTGCAAATCCTTTTTAATTTAATGTAATCAAATTTATTCATTTTACACCTTAGAAGGCTCTCTGTCTCTTGTTTGGTCCCAGATTCTTCATTTATCTATAGATCTGACAAGTAAACTATCCTATGCTTCTCTAATTTGCTTATGATATCACCCTTTATGTCTTAATCAAATACCCATTTTGACTCTATTGTGATATATGATGTGAGGTATCAGTCTGTCAAAGCACTTTCCAGTTTTCTTAGCAGTTTTTGTCACATAGTGAGTTCTTGTCCCAAAAGCTTGAATCTTTGGGTTTATCAAGCATTAGATTGTTGTGGTCATTTTCTCTTGTATATTGTGTACCTATTATCCATCCACCATTCTGTTTCTTAGCCAATACCATATTATTTTTATGAATATTGCTTTTTAATAGAGTTTGAGACCTGGTAGTACTAGGTTACCTTCCCTACATTTTTTCATTATTCTCTCGATATTCTTGAGCTTTTGTTCTTCCAGATGAATTTTGTTATTTTAAAAATCTCTATAAAATAATTTTTTTTGTAGTTTGCTGTGCTACTGAATAATTAATTTAGATAGAATGGGTATTTTTTCATAATGACTTAGCCTACGCATAAGCAATTAATATTTTCCCAGTTTTGGGCTTTTTTAATGAAAAATGTTTTGTGATTGTGTTCATATAGTTCCTGGGTTTGTCTTGGCAGGTAGACTTTAAGTATTTTATATTCACTACAGTTTTTTTAAATGAAATTTCTCTTTCTGTCTCTTCCTGCTGGATTTTGTTGCTCACATATAGAAATGCTGCTGATTTAGCCGAGTTAATTTTATATCAGGCAATTTTGCTGTAGTTGTCAATTATTAAAAATATTTTTGGTTAATTATCTAGGATTCTCCAAGGGTACTATCATATTATCTGCCAAGACTGATAGCTTTATTTCCTCATTGCCTGTTCTAATTCCTTCAGTTTCTCTTTCTTCTCTTTTTTGGTATAAATAGTATTTCTAGTGTAATATTGAATGATGATGGTGATAATAGGCATCCTTGTTTCACTCCTGATCTTACTGGTAAGGCTTCTAGTTTATCCCTATTACAGATAATGCTTGCTGATGGTATTAGATAGATACTACTCATCATTTTAAGGAAAGCTCCATTTATTACTCTGCTTCCTAGTATTTTTTTTTTACTAGGAATGAATGCTGTATTTTGTCAAAAGCTTTCTCTTCATCTATTGAAATTATCATATGATTTTTGTTGTTTTTGTTATTTATATGGTCAATTATGCTAATGGTTTTCCCAATATTGAACCAGCCTTATTTATTGGTATAAGTCTTACCTGTTCATAGTATATGAGCCTTGTGGTATATTGCTATAATCAATTTGCTAGTATTTTTATTAACATTTTTTCCACTCATATTCTCAAGGAAATTTTTCTATAGTTTTCTTTCTCTCATTTTTGCTCAAGGAAGAACTTTCTGTCGGGAAAGCTGTGATTCTTGGGCAATCTGAGAGAAGGCAATGTTTGTGGGTGAATGGATTTGGGTTCCTTACTATTACATGAAAGATCCTCTTCCCTGCCTGGGCTGAGGAGAAATGAGGAGGAGTTCTCACGTGGGGAGACTTCATCCTTTTTTTCTATGTCATTTTGAAAGAGGAGATAGAACAGGGAGGTAGTAAAGTCCCTATAGGAGAGGAGAAAGCATGGATTCTACATGTGGGTGTACCTACATCTGTATGTGTTTGTGTCTCTGTGGGTATAAATGTCTCTGTGTGTCTGCTTCTGTGGGTGTGTATTATGTGAGTCTGTGTTTTGTCTGTGTCAATATGTGTATGTGTGAGCGTCTGCATATCTCTATTTATGCTCATGTGGAGTTAAGGGAAAGAGCCTGCTTGTGGAGTCAGAGGATCTGGGTTTTTTTGTTTAAACCCTATCTTCTGACTTAGACCCAATCCTGCGCTTTGGTTCTAAAGCAGAAGAAGGATAAGGGCTAGGTAATGGGGGACTAAGTGACTTGCCCATGGTCACAGAGCTAGAAAATGTCTGAGACCATATTTGAACCTAGAACCTGAACCCAAGTCTCTAGGTCAGGCTCTCAATCCACTAAGCCTATCCCATCCCATCCTGTCCTATCCTGTCCTATCCCATCCTATCCTGCCCTATCCCAGCCTGTCCTGTCCTATCACTTCTTGGCCTAGCCTAATGCAGCCTGGCCTAGCCCACTTAACCCAGCTTTGCCCAATTTAGCCTAGCTCATCCTGTCCTGACTTGTCCTATCTTGTCCTAGCCTAGTCTACTATCCTAGGCTATTGTATCATATCACAGACTCCAAAAATCAAAACCTTAAGCAAGCCACTAGCCTTCCCTTAAGCACAGTAATGTCATCTGTAAAATGGGGATAATAATACTTTCATTAACACTTGCAGCTACAGTCAGGAAGACCTGAGTTCATATCTTATCTCAAATATTTGCTGTGTGATCCTGGGTCAGTCTTTTAACCACTGTTTGCCTCAGTTTCCTCATCTTTGAAATGGAGATAATAATATCACATACCTCTCAGTATTATTTTGAGAAATCAAATGAGATAATAATTGTAAAGCACCCAACAGTGCCTGGCACATAGAAGGTACTATATAATTGTTAGCCATTATTAGCTCCCTCACAGGAGTCCTGTGAAAAAGATACTTTGTAAATGGAAAATAGATAAAAATGGGCTATTTTTCTTATTTCTGTTGTTGATACTACTATTACTACAAAATCTAGAAATAGATCGCTAGGTGGTATGAATTATTATTTATCCTTTATTAATATTGTTTGAGATTAGCTTTATATGACTAGAAAATTATTTAATTCAAAAGGCTCACTATAGAGGTCAGGTTGACTGTAGAGATGCTCCAGGGAAGCCAAATTGTTGTTGTAAGGAATGCTAAGATCCCACCCAGTGTTTGTTTTGGGTCCATCCAAAGCTTGTTTTGGGACTCCCCAAATCAGAATTGGGCTGGGAAGGGTACTGATGGGGGCAAACCATGGGTGAGGAGATAGAGAAGTCTATAGAGGGTGAGTTGAACCCAGAGTGAAGTGAGAGGGATCAGAGTGGTCTTGGCTAGGGAATCTGCCAATTAGAAGAGCATACCTCTGGGCATAGGTTTGTTTTCCTAGAAGGAAGGGTATATCTCTTATCTTCTTTGAGGCAGAGCCATGGATTAAGTGACCCTAGAAGGCCCTTTCTTGCCTTTCCCAGGCATCTCTTTTGTTCTTTATTACATTTTCTCCTATTTGACTTTGCAGTTTCATCTTGCCCTTGAAAACCATTCCCTTCCCAAAGGGTTTACCTTAGGGAGTACTTGTTTTCATTGCTGGGCATGTGATTTGTTTTGGGAGTATTGCCTTCTTTTTTCTTTTCCTCTAATGCTGGTGACATAAGCTAAGGATGTAATAAGACCTCTGAAAATCGGAATAGTTCAAGGTTGAACTTCTGACATTCTATGTTTCAGGAGGAGAGATTTCAGAAAGTTCTGAGAAAAGATGGGGAGAAGAGCTGTCTCATAGGGAAGTCTGTTGCCTGAGGAAACAGTAGATTCTCCTTTCCTCCTTCCTAAGGATCTTTAAGGTGAGACTAGAGAACCATTTGTGGTCAATATTGAGGAGGGGATTCTTGGACCAGTTGGTCTCTGAGAGCCATTCTTTCTCTGAGACTCTGTGATTGTATGACCCATGACCTGAGAATCTGAAGGAGAAGTTGACTTAAAGGCAAGCATGGTTCAAGAGAAAGAGCTTAAGAGAAGGGACCAATATCACTCAGTCATTAAGTTATAAAGCATTTGTTAAGGAGGCCAGGTGGTTTGCAAAACACTGAGAAAACAGACAAACACAATACTTGTACCTGTCCTCATGGAGCATACATTTTAGTGGGAAGAAACAAAATATAAACAATTATTATTCCTTTGGGCAGCTAGGTGGTACAGTGGATAGAATACCTGCCCTGGAGTCTGGAAGATGTGAGTTCTAGTATGACCCAGGGAAAATCATTTCACACTCCTTGTTTCAGTTTTCTCATCTGTAAAATGTGCTGGTAAAGGAAATGCCAGACCACTCTAGCATCTCTGCTAAGAAAACTTCAAATGGGTTCACAAGCATCAGACATGACTAAAAAAATTACTGAACAAAAGCAAATTATTGATTTAGTGCTAGAAGTTAGTTACCTTGGAGGCCATCCAGTCCAATCCCCTCATTTTACAGATGAAGAAGCTGAGATTTCATTTGCCCATCAACACTAGTAGTCTTGTGTCTAACTGTGATGGTGAACAATTTACATATTCCAAACTTAATCTGATACCCACATTCCACCTCTATTGCCAAATGATAGGTTAGATTCAACCTCTCAGGCTCTTCTGGCTCTAACATTGTGTAAAGTGTGATGGGAAGCATTGTGGATTTGAGATCAGGGGAGGCCTGAATCTTGGTATGTTTGTAAGCTATTAAAAAGCAAACTGAGCCATGACTTTGGGGACAGCTTACATGTAGTCTTTTGCTAACTTCAAATCACTAGAATAGATAAATGTTGGCTGCCATTGTTTTTATCATCATCATCATCATTATTGGAATTCTCAGAATTGGAATTCGAGGAATATAATTGCAAATTGTTCTAATGAGGAAGAAAAGGGCTTTTAAAAAAATAGTTAATTTGGGAGCAATCTAATTCAGTTAAGCTTAGAGCAATTTAATTCAACAGACTTAGTTTGTGCCCACTATGTGCAAGGCACTATGTGTGTCGGTGCTCCAGTTGCAGATATACATAAATATATATGTATATGTATATACATATATATTTATATATAAACATGTACAGAAATACACACAGTACATTCACAAGAATGGGAGCTGAGCCTCTCATGGAGATGAGTATTCCAAGAGAGGTTTTTTTCCCAGTCCACAACTTTATTAGGAGCTCCAGGTATATATACATGTGTACATACACATGCTCTCACATACACACTCAGACATACACACTCACACATTAAAATACACTCACACAGACCTACACATTCAAACATACACACAGTATCACTGCCATGGCAGCAGGGTTACTAGGGTCTGTGGCACCAGACACAGGGGGACCCCCTCCTGATCCTGGCCAGGGTGTGGTCCCACCATCCCAGATGGTAAGCTCAGAGCATCTGCTGGGGGTTAGAGGAAGAGGAGAGAGGGGCAGGGGCAGGAGAGAGTGGGGTGGTCAGGTCTGTGCTTTAGGAGTATCCATTTAGCAGTTATGTAGAGAATGGAATGAAGTGGGGAGAGGCTAAAAGTAGGGAGACCAGTTTGGGAAACTCTTGCCAAAATCCACTTGAGAGGTGATGATAACATGACCTAATGCAATATGAGTAGAGAGAAGGGGATTGGGAAGAGACATATCATGGAAGTATATAACACAAGTTTTGGCAGCTGATTAGATATAAGGTGAAAGGGATAGCAAAGAATTGAGGAAAATTCCAAGATTGTAAATAAAGTTTCATAAGGATGGTTTCTGTTCCCTTGACAGAAGTAGAGAAGTTAGGAAGAATGGTCAGTTTCAGGGGAACATTAATGAGTTCCATTTTTTTTATGCTGAGTTTGAGATACTTACAGGCCATCTAAGTAAACATCTAGTAGTCAGTTGGTGATATGGGACTATAGATGAGGAAATAAGAGGGCTGAATATCCTATATCCCATATCACCAACCAATCATCACAGAGCTAGCTGGTCACTGAACTTATGGAAGCTGATAACGTTGCCAAGAGAGAGAAAGAAGAAACATGATTTAGCAAAGGAGAATGAGAATGAGTTGTCAGAGAACTGGGAAAAAAGTATCAGAAAATCTCAGGAGTTAGTATCCAGGAGAAGGAGATGGTCAACAGTATCAAGTGTTGCAGACTGGTCAAAAAGAATGAGGACTAAAAAAAGCCATTAAATTAGTGGGACATGAGGAAGTAGAAACAATGAGTGAGACATTTTCTAGAAGTTTGGCTGTGAAAGTAGAAAAGATAGAAGATAGTAGCTTGAGAAGATAGCAGGTCAAGTAAAACCTTTTTAAAGATGGAATAGGTTAGGTATATTTATATGTAATGGTAACAGGGAAGGAGTCAGTAGATAAAGAGAGATTGAAGATTAGAGAAAGAGAGAAGATGATCAGAGAGCTCAGTTTTTAGAGGGAATATGATAGGATGAGATCAAGAGAAGAAATAGAGGTGAATGCTAGAGGAAAACCAAAGAAAAGACCCCTGCTGCTTGGGATGGTCTAGATGATGATAAGAAATGACAGATAGAAAGAGAAACTTCTTGTGGTCAAGAAAAAAATATCCTTTGAACTGGGAAACCACAAATGGTTAACAGAATTGAAATTTAAAATAGAAATGGCAGAAGAGCATCTAGCTGTCTTCAGTGTATTCATATTACCAGGCTTGGAAGCAGATGAATTACATCCTCAAATACTGGAAAGAAGACTGCAAAATGTGATTGATGAGTTGCTGTCAGTGGTCTTTGAAGAGAGCAGAAAGAATTTCAGACAGGGATATAGTCAATAAGGGCAGTGTTGGTGGGACTCTGTAAAATTTTCTATATACTTAAAAAGAAAACAAACAAGCTGTATGTACCTGATAGATTTACTTTTTCATATCCAATCACCTTTTTCTGCCCTTCTTTGTATTTGAAAATGTCCTGATTTGTTGATGACTGTCCAATTTATAATAAAAAATACCCATCATGGTGAAAAGGAGAGACACTCACAATACTAGGAATAGACAGAAGTTGTCACAATTTTTTAAAAAGGGAAGAGGTTGAATTCTTTAAATTATAAGCCATTGAGTTTGACAATTTCTGGCAAAATTTGAGACTGAATTATTAAAGGGATAGTTTGGGAGCACTTAGAAATGGAAGTGGTGATTACTATAAGCCAGCATGACTTCATCAAGAGCAGACCATGCCAGACTAACCTCATTCCCTTTCCTGATAGGGTAACTAAATTGGTAGCTCATAGGACTGCTGTAGACATAGCAATACCTGAATTTCATCAAAGCATTTGACAGAATCTGTCACAATATCTTTGTGGACTAGAATGAGATATATAGGCTAGGCAGATAGGAAAATTAAGGTGGATGCATAACCCTCAAATGACTGAACTCAAAAAATGGTGACTAATGGATTGATTTTGACCTGGAAGAAAGTCTCTGGTGGTAACTTCAGGATTCTGTGCCTGTCTGTTCAGCATTTTTTTTGTCAATGACTTAGGGAAAGGTTCATCACATTTTTAAGTGACACAAAGTTGGGAGAAATAATTAACATATTGGGTTACAGAATTTTTCAAGTCAGCAAATGTTTATTAAGTTCTTTTTTGTTAGTGGCTTGTCTCAGATTAAATGGAGGGAAGTTAAGTATTAGTAGACAGGAAAGATTCAGAGGGACCAGATTGTGAAGAGCTTTAAAAGCAAAACAAAAGATTTTCTATTTGGTCTTGTAGGTAATGGGGGACCACTAGACTTTATTGCGTAGGAGAATGAAATGACCAGACATGAACTTTAGGAAGATTGCTTTGGCAGAGGAATGCAGATGGGTTAGAGGAGGAAGAGACCTCAGGTGGAGACATCAGTTAGAAGAAGGCTATTGGGATAGTTCCAGTGTGCGGTGAGAATAGCCTGCACCCCAATGGGAGTAGGATCAGAAGAAAGGGAGGTATGCAAGAGATGTCATAAAGATACAGATTGGATATTTGGAGTGAGAGAGAGAAAGATTGAGACACCTGGGTTGTGAGCTTGTCTGATTGGCAGGATGGTGGTATCCTCTAGAGAAACTTCTATAGGGAAGCTGAGAAGAGGAAATAGTTTAAAGGGAAAGATGAGTTCAGTTCTGGACATGTTGAGTTTAAGATTTCTCTGGCTTATAAATTCAGTTTGAAATGTCCAGTAGTCATTTGGAGAAGTAATAATTGAATTTCTGGGAGCTCATGAGATTGTGAATTAAAATAGAAAAGAAGAAGAGAGGAGAGCCTAGGACAGAGCCTTGGAGGATATCCATGGTTAGTGGGAGTGATGTGGAGAAGGATTCAGCAAAAGGAATTAGAAGGAATAGTCAGACAAGTAGGAGGAAAACTAGGAGAGAATAATGCAATGATATCAGGATCCCCAAAACTTTAGACAAGCCAGAATATTGGGCCAAATCTAATAAAGTTGTTTTTGGAATGCCTGAATGCAAAATCCTGCACTGATGTTCAAGTAATTAGTTAATTTTCTGTTTCTCTCTCTCTCTCTCTCTCTCTCTCTCTCTCTCTCTCTCTCTCTCTCTCTCTCTCTCTCTCCTCTTCCCTCTTCCCTCTTCCCTCTTCCCTCTTCCCTCTTCCCTCTCCTCTCTCCCCCCCAATGTACTGGTCTTCTCCAGTGTTGTGAATGGCACAAAATGACTACATTTAATAAACCTGCCATGCCATCAGGAAACTTTCTGATTGGATGACAGTGGTTGAGCTCTATCTAACTTATTACTAGGGTACTAGAGGGAACCCAAATCAGAATACTGAAGAATTATTAATTCAGGACTTGGAAGAACCTCAACCCCTTTATATTGTAGATAAAGAAATTAGCCTGGGAAATGAAGTGACTTGCTGAGCCTTTGCCTTCAAATCTAATGCCCTAGTTATGTGGAACAGTGGAAAGAGTGCCTGATCTGGAATCAGGAAGCCTGAAGTTCATATGTGACCTTAGACACTTAGTAGTTGTGTGACCCTGGCCAAGTCCTTTAACCCCATTTGCCTCAGTTTTTTCATTGGTCAGATGAGCTGGAGAAGGAAGTTGCAAACCACTTTAGTATCTTTGCCAAGAAAATCTCAAATGGATTTGATAAGAGCTGAACGCAACTTAAATGATTGAACAATCACCACTGCCCTTTGCTTAGGACTCTGCTGCCTTATTAGAGAAGACTTCTTCTGTATCCAGGCACGATTTGGACTGTTTCTTGAAGGATGGATTGCTCTGTAATCTTGAAATACCATAAACAAGGAAACTATTGCTGATATTTTTTCTGTGACTCAGAGGACACCGAATATGAAGTCAAAGGTTTTGGTTTTAGATTCTGGCTTTGCAAGTCACTTGATTTCCTTGAGCCAGTTTCCTTATTATATGAAGGAATTAAAAAGAAGTCATCTGAGTCTCCTCCCAGCTCTAGATGACTGGTGCTTTGACCCTTTGATTTGGGCTCTCCCTAGCTTCAGTAAGCAGTAAGTAAATTTCATCACTATAAATCATGGGACATCATGAGTCCAGAAGACTCTCCCTTTCAGTGTGATTCAGAGGCTGTTGGCAAAGATGGGTGGTGAGTATGAGCAAGCCGCAACATGTTATCAGTGACCACTTGCATAGCACAAGAGACTAGAAGACATCATCCAGGTCATGTGTATTGCTGGAGGAGAAGGTGGGTCAATGACAGTGAGAGATCATGAATGGACTGCTGAAGCACTGAACCCATATTGGCAAAATATACAGGAACCCCCAGAAGGTCTTTAGTGCACTGATCCTCTTTAGAGGATTTGAGGGCAGACACTTCAGACAACAGTAGTCACCCAGGATGAGAGGCTAGGGAGGAGTTGTGATGTAGGTCGGCCTAAAGTCTAGGAGTTCATGGATCCATTGAAATATAGTTAATATTACTCTGAACCCTCAGGACTTTCACTTCCTTGGGATGTTATAAGGAAGTTGAACCCAAGCCCTTTGATTTTTCCTAAAGATCCCTCTGTATAAGTTCTTCACCTGGGGCCTATGAACTTTCTTTAAGAAAAAAATTGATACCCACATTCCAATAGAATTCTTTTTATAATCTTTTTAATTTTAATTTGATGCATTTAAAAACATAATTCTGATAAGGGGTTCACAGGCTTTGATAGACCATTTTTGTATCCCCAGTACTTAGCATAGTGCCTGGTGCACATAGTAGGCACTCATAAATATATACTGATTGATGTGTGATTGACTGCCAAATGGCACTATGAGAAAGGAAGGCACTCCTGCACTAGGGCTTGAAGCTTTTTTCCCATTCTACATCTATTCTTGCTGTGTTCTCAAAGGCTCTTATCTTGGCAGCTTGAAAAGAGCAGAAGATCATTTTTCTCATCTGTAAAATGTGGGGATTGGTCTAGATGATCTTTAGGGTCCCTTTGGCTCATAGTCCTATGATCATCTTTGGTGTAGAAAAAGAGCCAGGCAGCTCCTTGGACCCTTAGGCTCCCTGGGGCCAGATACCCTGCTGTGGGGCTGGCAAATGGGTTGGGTAAAGTGGCCAGTTGTGGGCGTTTTCAGCTCTTCCTGCTTCCTCCTTCTTGCGGTAAACAGGATCTTGGCAGGATTCCAGTCGAGGCAGGGGCTTTTTGGTAGAGAACAAATAGCCCCCTTCACACTGCCAGCATCCCACTGGAAAGGAATGGGTCCTGTTGCCAGGGGATTGGGATGAAGCCTGTCTCCCCCTGAGGAGACTGAAGGGAGATAGTAGGTCAAGCCAGCTTCTTGGTATCTCCAGGATGCTTGGCAGGTGGCCGAGGATCAGGGTGAACAGGCCAATCCAGTCTCCCAGGTCATTGTCTGGGCCCGCCCCTCCATCCCCTTTCCTCCCACTTGGCCCAGTTGGGCCTTCCTCAGGGGGCTTTCATAGATGCAGCTTCCGCTCCACCCCTTAGGCCCCAGATGCCAGGCTTCCACTTAGAGGGTACCAGAAAAGGCCTTTCAAAACTTCTATGATTTCCTTTTCCTCTCCAGATACCCAATAGACCTCTCCCTCTTGCCACTTCCCCCTCCCCATTATGACCTGCTTTACTATCATTTGACTTAAAATTATAGTCTCAAAGCCTATCATATATAGGAATCCTAACTCTTTTTTTTTAAAATATATTTTATTTGATCATTTCCAAGCATTATTCGTTAAAGACATAGATCATTTTCTTTTCCTCCCCCCCACCCCCCATAGCCGATGCGTAAGTCCACTGGGCATTAGATGTTTTCTTGATTTGAACCCATTGCTTTGTTGTATTTGTATTTGCACTAGAGTGTTCATTTAGAGTCTGTCCTCTGTCATGTCCCCTCAACCTCTGTATTCAGGCAGTTGCTTTTTCTCGGTGTTTCCACTCCCATAGGGGAATCCTAACTCTTACATTGTTCTTACCTTCAGCTTCTTGAAAAATTTCAGTGATGGGAAATTGATCACATCCCAAGGTACCCCATTTTACTTTGGGATAAATGTGCTGTCATATCAGAAATATTTTTTTTTCCTTTTACAATTGAGGGGGACTCTCTTCCTTTAACTTGTACCCATTGCTCTTAGTTCTCCTTTCTGAGACCAGAAACAACAGGTCTTCCTTTCATATGCTGGATATTGATTTCCTACTTTAAAGCCTGTCCTTGATGTTTCCTAGTTGTACGGCAGGAGCATGGGCTCTGGAAGGCTTTGTTAGCAGAATGTACACTTTGATAGGGGCTACCCAGTAAGAAAGGTTAACGAGGATGAACCTGTGATGTGCTGTATGTTTGGCATTTGTGGAATACTGGAAAAAATGACATCTAATTTTGTAGAGCTGCAAGACTCTGGAGAACAGGGCAAATGTGCTCTCCTTTAAAAAATGGAAGAGAATGGTAGCTGCACACTGAAATCCAGTGAGCTTGACTTTGATTCCGCAGCATGTCGTCACATGGATTATTTAAAAAATGGTTAATGAACATTTAGAAGAAGTTTTTAGAAAGAACCAGAACAACTTAATTTAGAATTAGATCATACCAGGCTTTATTTTTGAGGGGAGGTTTACTAAACTACAAGATTAGTTATCTTTTAGGATTCAGCAATCAAGAAATGATTTAGATATATTTTATCTAGCTTTTATTGTCAAGATTTAAAAAAAAATGTTACTCTGAACTTGGTGAATGTCAATAAACATGTACATTTCTACATACCAAGAACAGACAAAGAAGATTATATATCATCCAGCTTTTGATAAGGCATCTCATACTGTTAATGTAGAAAAGATAGAGAGGTATGAAGAAAACAAAAATAAAATCTAATAGATTTAGAAATGACTGGCCATATTCCAGGGGTTATCATTCATGGTTTCTTGTCAGATTGTAAGGAAGTCTTCAATGGTGTGATTCAGGATTCTATGCTTAGTCCTTTGCTATTTTAACATTTGTTTTCATCTTGGGTAAAGGCATAGATAGCATGTTCCTCATATTTGTGAGTGACAGAAAGCTAAGAAGAGAGCTAACATGTTAGGATCCAAAAGCAATCCTGATTGGCTAGAACATTGGGCTGACTAATATAATGTAATATAGTGGTGGTAAATGTAAAGTTTCATACCTGTGTTCTAGAAATCACTTTCACAAATACAAGCATTACATAGTTTTTTTGGTTTAGGAGGGGAAGGCTAATGGGATGTTTGAATCATATTGCAAGCTTAATATAAATCATTGTAATGATGAGACAGCCTAAGAAACTGATTAAACCTCAGATTGTTAAGAGAGAACAGCTTCTAGGAATCAAAGTTCTACTAGATTATGACCTGATTAGATCTTATCTGGAGTATTTTGTCCAGTTTGGGACATTACATTTTTGGAAGTTCATTGAAAAGCTAAAGAGGAACCAGAGGAAGAGATCCAGGTCAGTGAAGAATCTTAGTTACATTCCAAATGGGGATTATTTAAAGGAATTGGGGGTATTTAGGTGAGAGAAGAGAAGATTCAGGGAGAACATGATCACACTCTTTAAATGTTTGAAAGGCTGCAAAGTAAAAGGAATTAGACTTGTTCTGTTCAGGCAGATTATGGGGCAGTGGGTAGAAATTGCAAAGGGGTAGCTTGAGATAATATAACAAAAAACTTCCTAATAATCAGAGTTGGGAAGTTGATCCCAGGGCATGGTACCCTAGATGGCTCCCAAAAGGGAGCATCTCTCATTTATAACTCCTCAGATTACTTTACCCTTTCACCAGAATGCTCTAGATTCTTGGTGACATTTTTTGACTCAACATCAACAGTACAGAAATTTGTTTTTTTCTAGACCCCTCTGCCACATTTTTGTAATGATGGCAATAATAGATTTTTAAAAAAATATCTCAGCCAAGGTTGAAACATTGCTACACCTGAAAAACTTGTGACAAGTATCCATTAGCTTCTAAGTTTTTTTCTTTAAATGTCATATAGCAAGTTCATGAAAAATATGATAGTGGGTTTGTTTTCTATTGTCATTAAACGGGCTATTATAATTTGGGGATATTGATGCTTTTAGAATGTGCATTACATGTTGTACTTTGTTCTTTATAAAAACAAAACAAAACTGTTACTTTGCACTCACTGTGGATCATGGCCAGGTTTGAAAAAGGAAATGGATCTCATTTTTTGGGTGAAAAAACCTTTGTACTCTACCTTTCCTTAGCTGACACAGTGTGTCAATGATTGTAAGCTATATATTATTTATTTTAAAAAACTTATTATTGTTTTTACTTGCATGTGAAATATGTTATTTCAGTTTTTTTTCTCTCCCTTTTGTATTTGAAGCACATGTCAACAGTATTGAGAAGATTTTTCTTTAACTTTTTTGATTTTGCAGCAATATAAGTTTAAAATCTATTTGTCCTGATGTCAATGCATACCCAAAAAGCTTTAGACTATAAAAATGATGCCATTGATTGTTTAAAAAAAATGAGACTTTGCTTAATGATTCTGTCTAATTCCAGGAGACGGGAATACAAAAAGAGCCATTGTATGGTGCCAAAGAAGCACAAAGCTACTTGCATAGTGCCAATAGAGCACAAGGTCAAAGAGACCAAACAAATCCTGTGTGGATTGATAACATTCTGTGCAAAGAGAGTAAGGATTTAATCATGTGTGAGACTTAAGGTTGTGGCTGTTTAACATGTGTTAAATGCAGGTCTTCCTTATACCACACACTATGTAAAATACACAACATCAATTATTTGGCTCCTACCTGGCTCCTATAATCTAGTCCTTATTCTGTCTTCCATTGTGTGGCAAAACTTTCTATAATCCTGGCTGCTGTTTGGGTAAATGCATAATTGCTTAAATCACTTTACTTGGGCCCTGATTCAAGGACCTGTTATAGGTTCATTTTTTCTTTACTTAGAATTTTTACACATAAGACTTTGATAGTCTATATTTCATCCACAAATTATTTTCTCTTTTATTTGGATTTTTTTAAATTTTTTAAAATTTCTCTTGCCAATTGATTCATATACCTCATAATTCAGCCATGCATTCCTAAGTGATCCCTGTGTTTTTCAACACCCTCTTCAGGGGGGAATATATTAATATTATTATTCTAAAATGCAAAGTTTAAATTCTTTTTGAGAGTAATTTTAGGATAAGAAACATGCTACCTCTTCAAATCCTGAAAGTGAAATGTTTGGAGAAGGCACCATGAAGATGCCTCCATAGACCACACACTTCACCAGAAGATCCAGAGTGAACGTTGGAATGTGGTGATTTGAACAGTGTGGTGTTGAATGCACTTGGTTTATTATGTATACTCTCATGCCAAAGTGGACTTCCCCCTAATTAACTTTTTGTCAATACGCCTAGCAATCATTGGTTTTGTTCCCTTTTCCTCTTATCCTCAAATTATTGTAATTTCAAAGTTGGTAATGTTTACAAGACTTTCACGGGTTTCAGGGAGGAATGTACAATTAAAAATCTGTTACCCTAAAAAAATAACTATATTTCCCAGGACCCCACTGATTCCCTGTCATTACTTACTTTCTGTAGACAGAGGATATAATGTGAGGACGGGCAAAGTCCCTCTCTCTCTGGCATGATGCAGCAAACATGGTGGCAGTAATAAGCTAAGCATGGGGATTTTGAAATGACTAATCAGCCATGGGCATGTGGTCTTTACTTTGTATCCTCTTTATTCCTTGAGTTCTAATGATCTTTAAGAAATATTTTAAAATATAAGATTTTATTATTAAGATTTAATTTTAAATTTTTACAAGACCTAGAGACAGGAAGTCCTAGGTTCAAATCTGGCCTCAGACACTTTCCAGCTGTGTGACCCTGGGCAAGTCACTTAAACCCCATTGCCTAGCCCTTACCACTCTTCTGCCTTGGAACCAATACACAGTATTGATTCCAAGGTGGAAGGTAAGGGTTTTTTTTAAAGTATTTTAAAGCAGTCTTCTTATATATTACTCCCACACACATATTTTTTGTTCCAGTTTTGCTACCTCTTGACTCTTCAGTGAACAAGATACTCCATCTCTTAGCTTTGGGAATTTTTCTGACATCTACCATTTCTGGAACACTCTTCCTTCTCTGCTGTGACTACTAACTTCTCTAGCTTCCTTTAAGTTCCAAATAAATTCCACCTTTTTATTGGAAACCTTCCCCCAACCTCTCTTAATTCCAATGCATCCCTTCTTTTAATTATTTCATATTTGTCCTGTATATAACTTCCTTTGTTTATGTTTGCATGTTTTCTCCTCTATTAGAGTATAAGCCTCTTGAGGGTAGGGACTGTCTTTTGCTTCTTTTTTTATCCACAGTGCTTAGCACTGTGCCAGGAACATAGCAGGTGCTTAATAAATATTTATAGATTGATTGAGCTAGGTGGTTCAGTACATATACTGCTGGGCCCAGAGTCAGGAAGACCTAAAGGGAGTCATGAAGAATTGGACATGATTGTAATAATTGAACACCAATAAGTACTTTAAGAGTCAGAGATAAAGACAGCTATCTTTCCAGATATGGAGGTAGTCAGTACAAAGAGAGGGATGTCATTAATATGAAATAAAGCTTAAAATAAAGTTAGCTTGGAATTTAGTGTTTGTGAATGAACACAAACTTTTATTAAGTGCTTCCAATGTGCCAGCCACTTGGTTGAATAGATATGAAAGGATACAAATACAGGGAAACAAGGCAGTTCCTGCCATCAGGGAACTTAAATTCTAATAGGAGAAGGCAACGCAAAGGAGAGCTTGAGTAGGAAACTGGAGAGGGAGGGGAAGACTATTGAGAAATGTCAAGGTGGTGTGGTTCTGAGCAAAATAATGAGGAAACTCTATGTATCAGAGCCAAGAGAAGTTTCAGGGATGGAATATCAGTAGAATATAGAGTGGGTTTATATGGTTTAGTGGTAGTGGTGGGGGTCAGAATCAGTCTGAAAAGGTAGTTTGGAGCCAGAGTGTAAAGGACTTTAAAATTCAAACGGAGGAGTTTGAGTTTTTATCCTAGAGAAATTGAGATTCACTGAAGCTTCTTAAACAAGGGGGTGACATGTCCAGACCAGTACTTTAGGAATATCATTTTGGAAGAAGTGAGGAGGATGGACTGGAGAGAGGAGATAATGGAAAATAGAACATCAATTAGATTATTTATTGTAATGAAGACAAGTAGATCAATTAGATGATCAATTACCTATCAATCAGGTTGTTTCACTTGTCTAGATGAAAGGTGATAGGGACTATAAATATACTAGTGTGGTGGCTATGGGAATAGTTGAATCTACATGATTTGATACCTGATTGGATATGTGGGGTCAGGGGCCCAAAGGTGTTGAGGATTCCTCTATCATTACAAATCTCAGTGACTGAAATGACTGAAGTGATTAGTGGGAGGATACTGAGGTTTTCTTTGGATATGTTGAATTTGAGATGTCTATTGACTACTGATGGGAAGAACAATTTCAGTCATAAAGATGATAATTTAACCCAAGAGATGAGATGAAGGGGAGAGACAGAGGGAGAAAGAAAGAGAGAGGGAAAGAGATAGACAGATACAAAGAAAGACACACACACAGGGAGGTAGAGACAGATTTAGATAGACAGAAACAGAGACACAGAGAGTCAGAGAGAGGTGAATGAGAAGGGTCCCAGACTGAGCCGTGAGATAAGAGGGGGACATAGATGATGATCCAAAAGAGGAGAATGGGAAACAACTTCCAGGAGCCATCAGACAGATAGACATACCAGGAGAAAGCATCAGAAAAACTTGTGGACAAGAGTATTGTGTAGGCCTTTTTTCTCTATCTCTGCTTTTACCTAACTAAGTAATTCTAATGAACTATAAAAATCCAAGGACCAGAGTCCTAATTTTACTATTACAGTATTCAGGAGGAAAAACAGTCAGTTTAGTTAAACAGGAATTTGTTAAATGCCTTCTAGATGATAGACTCTGAGGGTGCAAGACAAATAAGGTCATAACATCTTAGATGTAGAATTGGAAAGGACCATAGGAGCTATATAAGCCAATATTCTCATTTTAGAGATGAAGGAATTTAGGGCCAGAGGTTAAGTGATTTGTCTTGGGTCATATATCTATTAAGTGTCTGAGGTAAGAGATCTTCTAGGCTCCAATTTTAGAACATTAGCCACCATCAAGGAGCTGCCTCCCTCTAGGCAACAGTTTGTGCTCTCAAAGAGCTTATGTTCTTGGGAAAGGAGGAAAAGAAGGTCCACAGGAGGAATAATACACTTACATACTTTGCATTATCTTTCCTTAAAGAATGTAAATTCTTTGAGGTCAGGAATGGTTTAATTTTTTTTTCTTTAATGCCCATCACCTAGCATAAGGCTTTACACATAATACGTGTTTATTAGATGCTTGTTGATTGATTTATTAATGGGTAGTAGAAATGAGAGAGAGAGTAATGGTGGGGCAAGGGAGATAACAGATACCATGATCTGGTCATAAAGGTGTATGGAACAGGAGAAGGAATTGCTTAAGTGGTGACAACAGAGGGAAAATCTGGATATGGCAGTGAGTCAATCAAGTATTTATTAATTATTATTATATTTATAGAAATGTTATTATTTATCATTATTAAACAAATATTATTCAATATTTATCCTATGCTAGTTGTTGCTCTCATGAAGCTCAAAATCTAATGGAGGACTACATACAATTATGGACATACAAGATATATAGATTAAATTGGAGGGAATCTCAGAGGGAAGGTCTATCCGTGAGTGTATGTGTGTAGTAGGTGGAGGCAGCAGAGGCATGTCTGCTTCTCCTCTTGACCCATTTTTTAAGATTAGAGGACTAAGAGAAAGTCCTAGAGCTATATTGGAGGGATTGGCTAGAGTTACAAGGCCTTTGGGGACAAACTAGGTTTCTATGATTACAAGAATATGGCAGGAGAATAAGAGCATGTCTCATATGCAAGGCAGTTTATTAACAATAAAGAATAGGGGGTTCCAGAGGATACAGTGGAAGGGGAAGGAAGAATGGGAGAGGGACTTGGAAAGGGGCAGGCTGAAGTGAATAGGGATTATTAGGGAAATGGGACCAGTATCTGGGGAAGGGAGGTTTTGCCCAGGTAGTCTTTGACTCAAATCACAGAAGAGGAGGAAGGGAGGAGAAGGAAAGGTTTACTAGTAATAGGACAGAGATTGCTATACCTTTCCTTATTCACTCCTTCTGATGTTTATTTGACTTCCTCCCTCTGAGGTGGTAGTGGATCTCCATTCCTAGGCTAGGTCATGATGGCTTGCTAACAAGAGGCTCAATGTCTGGGTCCTTGATGGTTATGGAAGCCTGATGTGACTGAGTTGATTTATTCCCTCTCCTCATTTAGCAACCTGGGAACCACCTACATGGGGAAATAGTAATGCTGTCTCTGTGGGGGGAAATAGCCAGCAGGCCTGTTTGACTAGAACAGAGAGTATTTGAAGGAAAATAATGTGAAATGGACCTGGAAGGTATATGGGAACTAGATTGTGGAGGGCCTTTAATGTTAAGCTGAGGATTTTGTATTTTACCCAAGACCTCCTAGGGAACCTCTGAAGATATTTAGGTAGGGGGTGACATGGTCAGATTTGTGCTTCAGGAATATTAATTTGGCAGTTGTGTGGAAGACGGAATTGAGAGAGAATACAATCAAAGTAGGGAAACTAATGTGAAGGTTGTCACAGTAGACCAGGTAAGATGTAATGAAGTCATGAACTAATGTAGGAGTGGAAGAGATCTGGTCATATATCTGTTCACTTGCACCTTCCCTTAAACTCTCTTTTCCTATTCTAAAACCATTCTGAAACAAAAGTAAGAGACCACTTCTCACCTCCACAGGAAGCCTTCCTTGATCCCTCTACATCCAGCCTAATCTTGCCCTCCTGTGATTTTTTTAATTCTTTCTTTCTTAGAATCTGTTCCAAGGCAGAAGAACAGTAAGGGCTAGATAATTGGAGTTAAATAAATTGCTCAGGTTCACATCTAGGAAGTACTAGCTATACCTCCTGAACTCTTAAAATACTTATTATCTGTCCTATACATTGTTCCTGACCTGTTGTTGCTTTGGTCTTTTCTTGATGGTGAGCCCTCTTTCTGCAACCAGAATAAACTTCCAGTCCAATCCAGTCCACATTTATTAAGCTCTGTTATGTGCCAGGCACTGTGTTAAGCACTGGGGATACCATTAATAAGAAGAAGGATAGACCCTGCTCTCAAGGAGCTTATCATTTAATGGAGGAGAGGGGAGACAACACACAAAAGGAGGCAGAAAAGAGGGAGAGGACAGAATATTGGTCAGAACCAGCTCAGGGGCATCTTGATGCTTCAAGGAGTTGATGCCAGGCAGGGTAGTAGATGCAGAGTGGAGTGAGCTGAGAGAGTTTCTGCCCTCTGTAAAGGGAAGCATTGGGAGGAGTTTGGTACTCTGCCTTCTTGTGCTTTGGAGTGAAGAAGTGGCAGGACCTGTGTCTTCTTCCTCTGTCTTCCTTCTTCAGCAGCTAAAAGAAGGATTTGATTCAGGGGACATAAAGGTGCTTGGTATTACTTATTCACCCATCCATCCATTCATATTTATTGAATGTTGTTTCTGTGAAGGGCCTTGTGCTCTGGGCTATGCAGAGACAGAGATGAATTAGATGTGGTCCTGGTGCTCAGGGAGCTTGTAATATAGCAGAGGAGGCAAAAGCAGGTGCTATACTTTATTCATTTCTATCTTCTATGGTGTTGAGCACAGGGCTGGGCATGCAGTGGGGGACAGGAAATGTTAGTTAAATGAATGAAAGGACACACTTGAAAAGATGTAACAATATAAGATTCAAATAGAGATGCAAAACAGCAATAATAGAGATAATAATAGGCTGTCACAGCTGGAAGGGGCCTTACATCATAAAATGTCAGACTTATAAGGGACCTTAGAGCACAGAATGTCAGGGCTGGGAGGGACCTTAAAACAGAGACTGTCAGATCTAAAAGATGTCTTAGGAAATAGAATATCAGAACTGGGAGGGATCTTAGAGCAGACACTGTCAGAGCTATAAGGGGCCTTAGAATAGAATCTGGAATGTTAATCCTATGTTTTTTTTTGTAAATTTGGGGTACTTTTGACATACCCTTTCCCTTAAGTATCTCATCCATTTTATTACCATGATCTATTGATTCTATCACTAAAACATCTTCAGAATCCACTGTCATTTCTTCCTTATTCAAGAGTCCTCCTACAGAGCTTCCTTACACCCCTCACCTCTCATGAGTCAGAGGTTATCATAGCTTTTTACAGGTCTTTCTGCCTCCAATTTCTAACTTCTCCCAACCCCTACAGTCTGTACTTCATAGCCTTGCCAGAATACTCTTTCATAATCTCATATTTGATCGTGTTATTCCTCAAAAACCTGCAGTAACTTTCTTGTTCTTCCTATTAAAGTTCTTTCACAGTCTTCAGTCTAGGACCTAACTTTAATTATTTGCCTTTGTACATCTTGTTCTCCCTTGGCCATGCTTGTGCTTTCCTGACTTCTTGCTCTTTGGTCTCCTCATACCTAGAATGCCCTTTCTCAGCTCTACTTATTGACTGTCTACCTACCTTTGCACAACCAAAATGCCACCTCTTCCCAGAAGCCTTCTAGAACCTTCACATCATTAATAACTTTGCTTTGGGGAATTCACATTGGACTTTTATTTTGTGAACTTTTGGTAGATTTAGAGCAGCATCCTGGAAGAGTGGGTGATGAGCCAGGAACCCCCCCCCCCATGACCTTGGGTGACCTCATCCATCCATCTCTCCAGGTGCTAGGCAACCAGCAAAAACTACAAATTACCTAGAAGACATTCCTCCCTGAGAGCTCCTATTGTCAGGGGGGTGTTCCCCTGGAAGCTCCTTTTGGTAGAGGTAGTGAAAGGAGCTCCTGTGAGTGCTCCTATTGGTAAAGGGAATTCCTCTGGGAGATCCTATTGGCAAAAGTAGTTTCTTACTGGGAGCTCCAGTGGGCAGAGGAAATTGCTCTGGAGCTTCTATTGGTGAAGCTCCCCTGGGTGAAATTGGTGAAATTCCCCTGGCAGTTCTTATTGGTAGAGGTAATTATTCTCTAGGAGTTCCTATTAGTAGAGGGAGTACCTCTGGGAGTTCCTATTGACAGAGGGTGTTCCTTATTGGGAGCTCCTTATTGGCAGAGGAAATTCCTCTGGAAGCTCTTATTGGTACAGGGATTTCCTCAATAGGAGTTCCTATTGGTAGAGGGAGTAGCTCTGAGAGTTTCTATTGGCAGAGGGAGTTCCTGACTGGGAGTTTCTAATGGCAGATGAAATTCTTCTGGGAGCCCCTATTGGCAAAAAGAGTTCCTGTGGGAGCTCCTATTGGTAGAGGGAATTCCTTTGAGCTCCCCCTCTGCCAGTGAAATCTCAGGTGGAGACTAGCCCTCATTGTGCTTTTGAGTTCTCTATGTTGCTGGTATATTTACTCACTTGGCTCTAATCTATTTCAGAATGTGGTCTGTAGCTTAGCCAAATTTCCTTTCTCCCTCCCCCAGCACTGAGCATGTGTGTTCATAGTGTGAATTTTGTTGGTTTGTCATGAAAGGACCTTAGAACAGTGACCCTAGTAAGTATGATATTAATCTTTAACAGTGATGTAGAGCTCTGTGGTTTAAGAAAAGGTCAGGGCATGAAAGGGCCCTGAGACTGCTCATACTTCCTTTTCATTAAAAACAAATAAATAAATAAATAAACTTGAGCCAGAGAGGGGAATTAACTTATCCAGTGTGGTATGCAGAGTTAATACCAGAGCCCTAAACCAGGTATTCTGACTCTGTGTCATTATTCTTTCCTTGCATATCACACAATTCATAGAAATGAATAGAGATTGCAGGTGACTGAGTACTGCACTTGGAAAGAAGAAGACCTGTGTTTAGATCCAGCTTTCTGATGTTCTTACTAGCTATGTGACCCCTAGACATTTAAATCTCCTCATCCTTAAAATGAGGATCATAATACCTCCCAGGGCTGTAAGGAACAAATAAGATTATTTTTCTAAAGTGATTAATGAAGTGCTCTGAACACAGCAGGTGTTATATAAATACAATAATAATAATTATCACTATTATTACTGCAGTTGAATTTCAGTAGAGAGAAAGATCACTTTGGAGAGTCAGGGAAGGCTTCTTGGAGGCAGTAGAATTTGAGCTGGGCCTTGAAGTATTAGAGTAGAGGCAGGCTTTCCAGACAGAAGAGCTGAATGAGAACCAGAATGTCAAAATGAATGGTTTGGCTAAATATATGAAAATTATAAATCTTTTATTTACAGAAGAGGTGGAAAGAGTGAAAGCAGAGGAATACAAAAGGGTAGAGAAGACATTAACCTATCTAACTAAATATTGTTCCAGTGCTTGGCTTAGGCAGGATTTGTTAGCTATCAACTGGAATTAAACTATGTCCAGAAGACAGGAAGGGAAAACCAGCTATCCAGTCACCCAAGTTCCCTTTTAGAAGCAGGTCAAGACAATGACTAGAGCTGAAGATGACTCCTGAGGCTGGCTTTCTTCTTTGAGCTGACCTTCTTCTTGAAGCTGACTTCCATCTTGGAGTGACTCTCTTCTTGGAATCCACTCTCCTTAACCTCAGAAATTTAGGGCCTTTTAATAGTAGCTTCTTGTCTCCTCCCCTCTTCATAGGGGCCTATCACAGCTTCCAAGTTGTCTAGCACTGCCCAGGGGGCTCACAATTTCTGAGGGTATGACTCTTGTGTATTCTTAAAAGGAAGTTTCTGACTGAGTTAGAAAATTGGGTGGAGCTCTCTAAGTATCTTGCTTGGTTCTAACCTAGCACTAAGTAGGGTGTGAATTCATTAAGGGATTTGAGAGCTCTTCTTCCTGGTTCAAGTTTGTGTTGATTCAAAGTTATTGTTAACCAAAATGTTAACTCCAACTAGACAAAGAGAATAAAGAATTCCTTTTTCACAAGTGTAAACTCAGAGAACAAAGAATTACCTTTTACAAGACCCAGTTGGAACATAAAGCTCTGTGAGAGATCAGGTCTAGAAGGAGTTTACTAGAACATTTGATTGCAGGTGTGGAACTGTGATTATAAACTCCAGTAAGAGAATGATTGTTAGGAGTCACAGGCCCCAGATTCAAATCTAGACCCTGCCTCTTATACCCTGTGTAATCTTGGGCAGTTACTTAACTTTTCTGGGCCCCAGTTTCCCCATCTAGAGGTAGAGGAGACCATATGACTTCTAAGTTTCCTTCCTTTTCTCTCAATCTCTGATCCTATTTATCTTTGTAATTTCTTCAGCATGTGGTGCAGAGGCTTGCTGGTATGTTGAATCAGACTTGTTGAGTGATCCTAGGCTGATAAGATTTTGAGTTGGAAGAGTCTTTAGAGGTTATCTCATTAAGCCCCAGAAAATGAAGCCCAGACAGGGAGAAGAGATTTATTCAAGGTCACACAGCCAATGACGAGAATATCAGAAATCCATACTTCAGTCTTATGACTCAAAATCCAGTTCTCTTCCTTTAGACCATACTGAATGAATCTCTTGCAGGCAGTAGGGAGCCATAGAATACTAATGGGGGAACTTGATGATAACAGTGTTTATTTATGGAATGGGATGGATCCAGTCTCTCGGGAATGTCTTCTCTTGGCTATGGGTTCTCCTTTGGGTGGGGGTGTATGTAAAGAGAAGGGGCTACCTATATTAAGTTTCCTGTTGGAGGACAAAAAAGGAGAAGTCCAATGGGTGGTGGGGCCTGACTCCCTTTTGCGCAATGTGTTGCTTCTATCTGCCATCTCTTTGTGAACTCTGGGTGTTGAATGGCCTCAATCTCTCAGTCCGCTAAGCAAATACAGACACATTACATATTCCACTGAACAGCAAAATTAAATTTCAAGTCAGCTTAGGAGCCTGGGCTTCAGGCTCTACTCTTCCCTCCTCCCCCTTCCCTAACCTGCCACAAGTCATGAATATTCATTGCCTTTCACTTTCCCTAGCCTGGAAGGAGGAGAAATCTGGGGGCTTCATTCAGTGCTTGCAGCTTGCTACTTGTTGGTGCTCTTGTTTCTGGCTGTGGGGTGGGCTGGGGCAGAGCCTTTTACCACTCCAATAGCCCTAGTTGGAAGTTCAGATCCTTGGGTTCTTGCTTCTGCTCTCCTTAGGGCTCCAAGAGTGACCTTGACCAAGTCACTTAATCTCTGGGCCCCAGATTCCTTAGCTGTGACCTAAGGAGAATTAGTTCTTCTTTGCCTACCTTAAAATAATAACATGAATTTAAAGGATCTGTACTTTCACCAGTGGGATGTTTGCTTCACTGATGCAGATCTCAACTCCTTTCTGTACGTGGCCTAATTAATGAATGACTCAGTATAAAATTCCCTCCATGCTGGCCAGCACTGGGTAATGAGACCCTCCGGTTTTAGCCTAAGAGAACAGTGGGTGTGGACATTGACCTGGGAATCTGAAGATCCCACTTTTCTGTACTGGCTGATATTCATCAGCTGTTTAACTAGGGACAAGTACTTTTTCTTATCCTAGGGTTGGACTAGATCCAATGTCTTAACCTATTTGGCATCATAAATCCCTTTGGCCATCTGGTAAAGCCTTTAGACCCCTTTTCAAATACTGTAATAACAATAATTACAAGACGCATAATAGCTAGAATTTATATGGTGTTTTAGGGTTTGAGGAGCACTTTAAAAATATTATCTCAATTTATCCTCACAGCAACCCTAGGTAGTTTTGTTGATGTTTAATCATTGCAATTGTGTCTGACTCTTTGTGACCCCATTTGGGGTTTTCTTGGCAAAGATACTGGAGTAGTCTGGCGTTTCTTTCCCCAGCTCATTTTACAGATGAGGAAACTGAGACTGAGAGAAGTGATTTGCTCAGTGACAGGGCTAGTAAGTCTAAAGCTGGATTTGCATTTTTACCTTTCTGACTAAAAGTCCAATGCTATTCACTAGGATCTAATTGCCTTTGAGTATGGAAGGGAATGCTAAATTTCAGTTAGAAGTTAGTGAAAGTAAAGATGTAATTTTTTTTTAATCCAAGTTCACAAGACCATTTGGAATCTATTCAAGCACTAGATTAAGGACCCCCCAGACTGGTCAACCTCTAAAATATCAGCTCTATAGTAGTCTATCAGTAAAGAAACATTTATTAAACACTTACTGTGTGCCAAGTACTGCGCTAAGAGCTGAGGGTACAGATACAAATGAAAAGACAATACTTGCTCTCAAGGAACTTATATTCTAATGGGGGAAGATAACACATAATAGTAGGAAGTTGAAAGGGATAGGGCAAGTCAAGAAAGGTACCTGGGGCTCAGGGCCAGTGATGAAGGAATCCAGAGTATAGCCTGGAGAGAAATGAAGAGATAGCTGGCCTGGGCACCCTCCTTACATGGAGGCTCTGGGAGAAACCCTTCAATCCGAGAGAAAGGCTGCATGGATGAAGGTTCTTCTGATTTGTGAATTATAGGGCCAAAGTGATCTTCCTAGATCCATACGTGCCAAAAAAGCCATTCGAGCTGTCCCCTGCCAGAGTTTGTTACTAGAAAGGCAGAGGAACTCAGGGGAGCTGTTCTCCTACCCTTCTCCATGCACTTGAGGACATTCCTCACTTCACCCACCCCTCGGCCCAGCAGCCCAATAGGAGCACTTCCTCCCCTGTCTGGGGTAAGGGGTGGGGTGCACTGGTAGGCAGCATGGGGTCTCTGGGGTGGGGCATGGCCCATAGTCTCTAAGAGGTTTGCCATCACTGTCCCAGATGAAGAGAGTTCTGGGCCAAGGCAGATAAGTGTGGTGAGATTCTATAGGAGCTTTGATTTTTTCCATCCCTCAGTTTATTCCTCTGTAAAATTGGAATACAATATGCACCACCCATCATAGGATTATTGTGATTAAACCTTTGTCCACTTTGAAGTGTTTTAGCAATATGAGTTATTTGCATCATTATTAGTTGTTCTCTGGAAGATAGGCAAGAAGTTCATGGCTGGGCTGTTCCTTTGAAGCCTTTCCAGCTTGGCAGGACCTTCTGATGGAGCACACAGCCTTTAAGCACAAAGGGTCAGCCCAATATCACAAGGAGGTATCTGAGGAGAGTATCTGTGGAGTTATAATTGTTATTCTTCTGCATTCTAATTTTAGTACCTTTTATGTATTATACTGGAGTGGGAATGAGTTGGCTTCATGTTGTAGAGTTTGCTTTGAACTTGTCACTTGACCTTTGGCTTGGGATAGATACAGAGCATATCTCTTATGATAGCCCCTGGACAGAGATTATTGCTACCATTTTACAGGAAAGAAAACGGAATTTCAAAGATGTAAAGTGACTTCCCAAAGGTCACAAAGCACAAGGATGCCAGTCCTGGTTTCAAAGGCTGTCCATGCTCTTTCATAATGATCTAGCATGTATGTAGCACTTTAAAGTTTGCATAGTATTTCAAACATGTTATTTCGACATTCACAATGACCCTATGAAGTAGGTGATATTATTACTCTAATTTTACAGAAGGAGGAACTGAGGCAAACTTATATTGTGACTTGCCCAAGGTCATATAGCTAGTAAGTGTCTGAGATCAGATTTGAACTAAATTCTTCCTGCCTCTAGATCTAGCAGTCTCTCCATTATGCCACCTAGTCTGAAAGACTTTTCTTTCAGTCAGTTAACTTCCTTGGACCTCAGTTTTCTCAGCTGTAAAAAGAGAGTTTAACTAGATATCCATGATCTATGATGCTATGACCCCTGGGCTCAAAAGGATAATGAAATATTATTCATATTCTATTGTGGCCCACTGGAGTGAGCACCTTTCTGGTGGTCTTAAAAGCTTTTGTTCTTGTCACATCTCTCCTGTCATTTTACAGGGTGACCACAAGCAAGTCTTAATCTTTTGGTAAAGCATTGCCCAGCTCCATGTGTGGTCCCAGATTCATAGAATCTTAGAGTCGAAGAGAGGAGTGATGTTGAAAGAAACCATTGTGTTTTTCACAAGGTGACCTTCAGCCCAACCCTTGCCATCTCCTTTCCCTGGTTCTGATTAAAGAGTCCAGACTGACCCATTTTTCAGAGTTCATAGGATTATAGATGTAGATGGTACTTAGAGGAGTCACTTTGACCAAATGACTAGCATTTATATCCTGCTTATTATGTACCAAGCACTGTGCTAAGCTCTTTACAATTATTATCTCATTTGACCCTCAAAACAACCTTGAGAGATAGGTGCTATGATTATCTTTCTTTTACAGTTGAGGAAACTGAGGCAAACTGAGGCTGATGGACTTGCCCAGGGTCACACAGCAAGTCAGTATCTGAGACCACATTTGAATTCAAGTCTTCCTGATTCCCATGCCCAGAACTCTTGTGCCATCACCTGGATGCCTGGGGCATCAGGGATCTCAACCCTTAATTGACCTCTGCCACATCTCTGGGAAATGGTCCTACAGGCAGTGATAGGAAACTTATTATTTGAGGCAGCCTGGACCACTTTGGACATTAATTGTTAGGAGGTTTGTCCTCTAGCTGAGCTGAAATTTATCACGCTGCAACTCTTCCTCACCCCTAATTCCCCCATTTGTTCAAGCCTTGCCCTCTTGGGTCAAGCAGAGCAGGTCAGATCAGTCTTTGACATGACAGCCCTTAAGATATTTGAAGGCAAGATGGTGTCCCCTTCAGTCATCTCTAGACTTTACTGTTGCCATCTGTTCTTGAGCTATGGTTTCCAGCCCCTCCCCATCCTGGTCACCCTCCAGTTTCAAAGCACTTTGTGAACATTAAAAGCACTACACCAGTGGAAGGTCAAATACTAATCATTGTTATTACTAACGATAAATCTGTGATTTAAATCAGCACTTGTCCTGCCCTTTAGCAGGAAATCATTGTCCAGAGAATCAGTGCCTTTCATTAAACCTGTCTCTGCCACAGTTCCCCTGCTTTTACTGATGCATTGGGTGACCTTGAGCAAGTCTCTTCCTCCTTCTGGACCTCAGTTTCTCCATCTAGAAGATATGGAAGGAAGCTCCATCAGATAGTCCCTAAGGTCTCTCCTACCTTGTATGCTCAGGTCATGGGGACACAGGGAAATCATAGTTCTCAGAATGGAAGAGATCTCTGTGGTCACCTAGTCCAGCTTCCTCATTTTACAAGTGAGGAAGGTAAGGCATAGGAAAGTTAAACAACTTTCCCTAGGACTACAGCATTGAGAAGAACTCTGTGTCCTTGTTTTGGGCATGGACATTGCCATTGCCGTAATCATTGAGTGACTTTTGGCAAATCTCTTCCCTTCCTTAGGCCATAATTTCCTCATTATATGAGCCTTAATCCTCCAACTCTTCCTGTTTTCCAGAATCAGAGTGAGTTGCAGGCTCTCGGAGAAAGGGATCTTGGAATACAGAATGACAGAAGCAGAAGAAACCTTAGACTGTAGACTCTTGGAGCTGGAAAGGACTTTAGAGGTGAATAGGTCACCATCCTCATTTTTTAAGTGAGAGAATAGAGACTCCCAGAGAGTCCATATCCATCAAGGGGACAGTTCATAGGAGGACCAGTACTTCAGCACAGGTCTTCTGAGTGGTTCTAGTTCACTTTTCATTATACCAAGTCTCCTGCCACTTAACTTAGAGTTTGTTTCGTTCTCTAGCTCATAGAAAAGGCCTATGGGCTAGTTTTCCTGGAAGATGTCACTTGAAGAGTTTGGGTAGTTGAAGGCCTATGAGGACCTCTCTTGTCAAGGCTACCAAACTCTTATGTAACTATGACCCATGATGGCTTGGTGTACTTGGTAGGAGGACAAGGAAAAGGACTTTGAGGTTGCCACTAAGACTGTGGACCTGACCTTTCAATTAAGGCCATCCCCTTTGGAGTGTATCATTAGAAGGAAAAAAGCTTTTCTTCTTTGTCTTCTCTGAACAATTGCTCAGACTTTCACTTCTCACATTCCCTGGGAAGTTTTTGCTTGAGGAGTTCAAGCTTCATTTGGGAAACATTGAAGAATTATTGAAAGCTTATGAGTAGAGGAGTACTATGAGCAAATCTTTACATAAAGAGGATTATTTTGGTAGCATTATAAAGGATGGCTCTGGCAGCAATATGCAGGAAGGAAGGAGGAGAGAAGAGGCAGGAAAACCTGTTAAAGGGATATTATTAGTCCAGACAGTCAAATAACAGACATGCCAGTCGAGGCAATAGTAGAGACAGAGGGACTGGAGGAGGGGACATATGAGTGAGATAGTTTGACAGTAGAGTCAATAGGAGCTGGGAAATGATTTGAAATGAGCAATGAGGAAGTTAGAAGAGTCAGCAGTAATCTTGTATACATGTGAGACAGGGTGACAAACAGAAATAGTGAAGTCTGTGGTGGGGCAGTCTTTTTTTTTAAACCTTTACCTTCCCCTTTAGAATTGATACTAAGTATTGGTTCTAAGGCAGAAGAGCAGTAAGGGCTAGACAATGGGGGTTAAGTGATTTGCCCAGAGTCACACAGCTGGGAAGTGTCTGAGGTCAGATTTGAACCTGGGACTTCCAGTCTCTAGATCTGATCCTCAATTCACAGAGCTACCTAGCTGCCCCTACCTAAGGGAGCAGTCATAAGATAACTCCCTTTTTATAAAATTATAGTCTTTTTTCAGTAGGTGGTAAGTTCTGTTAGCCATGATCACAGAGCTCCACAGAAAGTCTCCATTCATGTGCAAGCTATTAGGGTGGCCAAAGTCCTATGCATTCAGGCCTCAAGACAGATTGGTCAGACCTTGTGAAATCTATTTGAGAGAAAAGTCTTGGGGTCCATAGGATGCAGGCATCTTTCCATCTCTTTCTACACCTATCCCTTCTTGCAAGGTACCTAATACCCTCCATCTTGTCCTCTGGCCTCCTATGATACCTAAGAGATCCTAGTCTGAATGTATAAGGAAATAGCAAAACATTCCAATATCTTTGCCAAGAAAACCCCCAAAAGGGTTACAAGGAATTGAACACAACTGAATGATTAAATTCTGAAACAGAAATAATAAGATCTTTGCTTAAGGAAGATTAGAGTGACATCATGTGAAGGATGGATTTGAAGATAAAGAAAAGGGAGGTGGGTAGACCTCTTAGGACCTTATCACAATAGAGATAGACACCCCGTTGGAAAGGAGAAGGGACAAGGACTCACCCAGAAAAAATAATACTAATTTTGAATATCATCTTTGTGAATCATCAGCATCAGCATCAGCATCAGCATCAGCATCATTACCACACTTGCTGTCACAGTCATTTTCTCTGCTACTTTCATTACTGTTATAGCCATCAGCATCACCATCACAATCACTACCATCACATCATCATTACCAGTGCCATTACTCTCATAACTATCATCACTATTGTCATCATTACCACCTCCATTACTTTCATGGTCATTATCACTGTAACTATTATAGTCAACATTGGTGCTTTTATTGCAATCATTACCATAACCATTATTGGCATTGCCATCAGGATTGTCTTCATTATCCTCCCTATGACTATCATCACCAAATATTTTTTGATCACTGAATGCTCATAACCCTCTTTTAGAAAGTATAGAGAAGATTATATATATTTAGAAATCTTTCAATAAGACATACACATACACATGAGATAGTAAATTAGGAGTAAAGAAATATTAATTTTCTTGGAATGGTTAGTTTAGTATTTGTAGTAGGTATATGATAATAAGTGAAAATGGACAATGGTCTTCCTGGGGAGAGTAGCCCAGTGAGGTTTGGGGAAACTGCCCTGGGCATATTAAGCATGACATCCAAGGAGGTTGACTCTTAAATAATTTAATTTGTTGTCCTTCCTAGGAGTATGTTTGTAGTTTAACAGGGGTCTTCATTAAAAAACACCTCTTATAATAGGATTTTAGACCTTGAGGAAGTCTTGGTTGAAGGGAAGAATGGAAAAAAAGAGGGAAGAAGGGCAGGGTTCTGTATTGTCTGAATATTTTCAGACTAGTTGGAATGGGAAGACAGAGACAATAATGATAACATGTTTATCATTTACAATATGGACTGAACATTGTGACTTTCTGTGTGTCACCCTTATTCCCAAGAGCAGGGAGGGGGTGTGTGGGGTGGAAGCTAAGGATTGTTACAATGAATATGGGGGCATCTGATCATAATACAAAGTGGTCCAGGTTTTCTGGCATCCCATTGAATACCTGACTGTCCTTTATGCCCGGCTTTCTAATCCCAGCTAAAATCCTATCATCTGCAAGAAGCCTTCCCCCACCCCTCCCTGTACTATCTTCTGTTGATTACTCCAATTTATCCTTTCTATATCTTGTTTGCACACACTTGGTCACGCATCTCCCCATTAGAATGTAGACTCCTGGAAAGCTGGGGCTGGTGGTTTTCGATTTATAGTATCCCTCTCTCACTTAGCACCATGCCTTCCACATAGTATATACTTGAAAGCAAATTGCCTGACTGACAGGCTGACTTCACCTATTCAGGCTTTCATGATAGAGTCCTAGACTAATGGAAGCTCAGATATGGAGGGGTCTTTAGACAAATGATCATAAAGCCCCTGCTCTAGAGTCTACAATGATGGGTAAATAGCAGGTGGCCCTTTCTGCTTACTGATCAACCACAATGGTTTATCAGTAGCTAGTCCTTAATTATATTCAATAAAATCAATCTCCTTGGGATTTCCCCCTCCTGCTTAGTTCTGTCTTCTTGGGGAGAACCTGGACAGAACTGGACCCCATTATGGCCTTTGGAACTTTGAAGGGAGGCATTTAGCTTTCTGCACTGTAAAATCTCTGAAGGCAAAGATATAACTAAGCCTTGTATCTTACCCAGCCAAAGACTCTTGCCTTCCCCTGGCAAGCCCCAGCCTCTACTGCCCTATCCTGGCACTTTTCAGCCTTCTTTTCTTTACTACTTCTCTTGCCATAAACACTACCCACCTTAGTCTGCCAGAATGTCTTCTAAGATTTATTTAGCTGGAAATGGAATTTGTAAACATTTCCAGAAACTATCTACTTTCTTTTGAACTTGAGGCTTTGAGTCCTGGTTTCTTCATATATGAGAGGGTGCTGTCTCAGATAACCTTTAATGTTCATCTATAATATTCTGTGTTCTGAGGCTCCTTTTGACTAAGCTAGTTTTGCTATTTTCTGTTTCTTTCTAAGCTTATGTGCATTCCTTCTCCTCATGGTCCATCCACAGTTCCCTTCTTGCTATTCTTCAAAAACACATTCTGTTTCCTATCTCATTGCCTTTGTAGATCTCATTGCCTTTGTAGAGACTGTCCCTCATGTCTGGAATTCACTTTCTCCTCACTGCTGCCTCTTAGCATAACTCATTTTCTTCAGAGTTTAGTTTAAGTATCTCTTACTTGATATCTTTCCCCATCCCTTTCACTGGCAGTGCCATTCCTCAACTCCAAAATTAATGCATTTTTCCTTTATATATATTTTGTGTTGACTTGTATGTGAACATATTGTTATGGAGAATGTAAGCCCCTTGAAGACAGGGATGGTTTCATTTTCATCTTTTTTTCTATTTGAATAAATTTATTTAGTCAATTTAGAACATTATTCCTTGGTTACAATAATCACATTATTTCCCTCCTTCATTTTCATCTTTGTATCTCCAGAGCCCAGCCTGATGCCTGACACAGTAAAGGTGAATCCCTGTGTTTGAATCCTGGCTTTGGGACATCTCCTGCATGGCCTTGGGGTTTTAATTTTACTGCTCTTGGCTCCTTGTTTCTTTCTCTGGGATAAGAGAGTTTGGATTGTTTTTGAAAGTCTCTTGCTCAAAAGCCTATAATTCTATAATAATGCCCTCTGTGGTTGGTGCTCAGTGATCTGTTCTATGTTCCCAGGCTCAGAATAAACTATTTTAGCCAAAAAAAAAAAAAGCCTTAGAACACAGAATGTTATATATGGACATTAACTGTTATCTGGTGCAGCACCTTCTATTTACATAATGAGAAAACCACAGCCCAAAGACTTAGCTGGTTCTGAAGTTCTTCAGGAGGCCTTCTGGGTCTATGGACCTTAGGGTATTCATACACCTTCCTGCCCAGTCCCTCCTCCAGATCAGTGTGCTCTTTGTCAGGTCCCTGGGTCAGTGTCCTCATCTCTGAAGTGATTCTGACCACTGGTGAAAGTGACAACTCCTTTGGTCCATTAATATTCATATTTTTCCACGAAGCATCCAGCAAACATGCTGCAGACCCAGGGACAAACAGGAAATACCAGTCAGGACCCCCAGTCACTTAAAAAATCACAATAATTCAACCTGAGAACCAAATCACCCCAAAGTTTCCCATAGATGATTTTTTTCTTTTAAAGAAACAAAAAAAGTATTACTTTATCTTTTTAAAACCCCCTACTTTCTGTTTTAGAATAAAAAAAATACTAGCTATCAGCTCTAAGGCAGAAGAGCAATAAGGGCTAGGCAGTGGGGGCTAAGTGACTTGCCCAGGGCCTCATAGCCAGGAAATGTCTAAGGTCAGATTTAATCCAGGTTCTCCCAACTCCAGGCTTGGCTCTCTATCCACTGTGATATCTAGCTTCTTCTCATTTCAACATTTATTAATGCCCTACTATGTGCAGAACATTGGGATCGATACAAAGTTTAGAATAGATGTGATCCCTGCCCTCATGGAACCCAGGCTCCAGTGGGGTAGGGGAGGATATATTAAGTACCTAAGAATGAAACAGATGAAGTACTAAGGGATGTCCAGTGGATTTTACCATCTGGGGTGAAGGATTCCACTGAAACTTCTTGTGGGTAGCATTAAGTTAAAATTCAACTTGTGGATATTTCTTAAATACTGATTATGTGCAGGGCCCTGGGTTAGCCTCAGAGAGCTTACATGTGCTGAGGGCTATGCTCCTTCCATCTCTGGGATCCAATGACCCTAGGAGGGATTCCTTCTTGGTTGGGCTCTTTTGAGATTCTACGGTTCAGTGGCTTTCGGCAGAGGGCTGAGGGGAAGCCACTGGAGTGTTTGAGCCTGGGAGTGGCTAGTTAACAGTAAATGAAGGGGCCTTCTTCCTGCTAGACAGAGTAAGTGTAGATAGTTGTAGATCCTGACTCTCTGTGCTGTTTGCCCACTTATGTTAAGTGGCCATGAATTAGTTCCTCACGTTGAAACCTATTGGAAGAAGGGGCTTGGGTGAGAGGGAGAGGGGAGGACTATACATTACTGGAGAATTGGTGAAAAATTCAGGGAATCTAGGGAGGTACTGCCAATGTAAATTATTATTATTAGCCTGAGCTCCTTAGAGACTCCTCCTCCTCAGACTCTTTAAAAACCCAGTTGTCTTGGGTAATGATCACTTTGGCTGATGCAATTTTTTTGGTATCTTGCTCTGGGTGATGGCTGTAATGGATAACTAGGAATTTATTTAGAGTTGCACAACATTTGGCTGGCTTCTCTCTGAGAAGAGTGGTGATGGTGCTTGCAATGTTGCCATGGGCCCAACCCAAGAACCTGGAACAACCCTGGTGATAGGGCCCTGCCCACAGGGAGCCTCTGGTCTAAGAGGTGGGCACCTCATTCTTGGATGGGCCTCTGAGCTCTTCCTTAAATGTTCCACCTTTCCTTCAGACCACCTGGCTTCCCCATTTTGATGCTCAGGTCCCTGCTATTTTCACCTCTCTCTCCAGGAAAAGACCATTAATAAAACAATGGTTCTTTTTCTGCTTTATTCTTTGCCATAGGCCTATTTATCCATTTTATTATTGAACTTCCAGGATTGCTCTGTGAAATAGAACAACGACTCTCTCCCCATTTGAAGATAAGAAAACCATGGCCTCCAGAAGGTCATAGAATCTTAATCCCTCAGAATAGGAAAAGATCTGAGAGAGCATTTAGTCTATCAGCCCACTGAAGAATCCATATGGGAACATTAATATAGTCAGTCTTTTAATAGAATAACAACAACTTAACTTTTTTTAAAGAATCATTTAATGGTTCTTAAAATACTTTCTTCCTAGTGCCTATGTGAGGTAGACAGGTAATAGTTATTATTCCCATTCAAGCTCAGAAAACTGAGGCTTTGAGAAGTTAGAGTCTTGCCTGTGGTCATGGCCCTTCTAGGCATTTGAGGACATTTCAAATACAGGTCTCCCAAACGATTCTATGTCTAGGCCCTTTCCCACTCCATAGCTAAAAGTCATCTAGTCCAACCCCTTCCTTTTAGAGATAAGGAAATTTAGACCCAAAGACATTAAATGACTTGTGCAAGAGTACCCAAGTTATAACATGAGAACCAGGATTCAAATGCAAACCATCTGATGCAAAACCTAGGGCTTTTCTCATCTCTTTCCATTTCCAATCCTCTCTATATCATCCCAAAAGATGCTCATGTATCCTCTTCTTGAACACCTTCAGTGATGAGGAAGTCACTGTTTAATTATGAATAGAAAAAGAAAGGAAAGGAGAGGAAGAAAAGGGAAGGAGATAAGCATTTATTTAGTGCCTACCATATTGTGCTAAGTGCATTACTAACATCCCATTTGATCCTTACAACAACCTTTCAAGGTAGATGTAATTATGATCCCCATTTTAAATCTGAGGAAACTGAGACAGGGTTTAAGTGACTTGCCCAGGGTCACATAGCTAGTATGTGTTGAGAATTTGAACAAAGGGAAAGAAAGCTAGACTTAGAGTCAGAATATCCAAATTCTAGTCCTGGCATCACTACTTCCTGATCAAATGACTTTAGGCAAGACATTTACTCAATTTAAAACTATTTTTCTCATATTCAAAATGAGGGGATTGCAACATAATGTAGAGTAAGAAGGAATTTACTCAGTGTTGGAGGATGGAGGTTTAAATTGCTATATTACTACTGATGCTCTGTGTCAGCTCTGACATTTGGGGATTTTAGTTCCAGTTCATGAAAGAAGAAGGAAGTGAACAGAGATTCCTGGTTCCCAGTTCCATGCCCATTCCACAAGAGACAGTTTCTTCTTTGTGAGTGGCCCCTGTCAGACTTGGGTATTCTCAGTGATGCCCCTGTAGTCATCTGAGGAAGATAGAAAAGGCTCACGAGAACTGTCTCAGTGGAGCAGAGAGAATCCCATTTATCTATGTGCTCCTAATTATGCATATCTCCATGCTTGCCTCCTGTTATTTTCCAACAGATAGTGGTCCATCCACCAGATGGGAAGAATGGCCAACCAGTTACGAGAATTTAGCTTAGACTATAAGTATAACTTCTTGGAGGAAGCTAAAAGTTAGGGCTCTACACTAGTATCAGTAAACAAAGGAGACTGTGGAATCTCTGCTAGTCCCAAAGAAGGTCTTACCTGCTTACAGAGGTTTACGTGCAGTTCTGCCTGGAGACAGGAGAACCTGTGAGATGCTGTGTCAGGCATGCAGAGCCAGACTGGAAAGAATCTGGGGAAATCACTTCCTTTCTTTCCCTGCCTTATGCTGGCAATATAGAGTATCACCTTTCAGACTAAGGCAGAATGCTTCTTTAAACAGAGTTGGCCCTTCACCCATTCTCTGCTCTATGCTTCTCTGCCTCATGCTTTTCTGGGCTTGTGAGGAAGAAATGAAGCATTTGATTTTCACAGTCTTTATCAGTTCTGACGGGGCTGCAGATTGTGTGTGAGGGTGAACCTAAGCCTGGAGAGTGGTCACATCAACCAAGGAATTAGATGGAGATGGGGAACCATTGCCAAAAGAAAAGAAAAGGGGGAAGAGAAAGGAGTTCAGCTCCATTGTTGCTACCTCCTAAGAATGTATTGTATTTTTAAGTGCTGTTTACTCAAATGGCTTTCCAAATGTTTTGAGAGAGATTTGAGCTGGGGTGGGGAGAGAGAGAGAGAGAGACAGAGACAGAGACACAGAGAGAGACAGAGACAGAGACAGAGACAGAGACAGAGAGACAGAGAGAAAGACAGACAGAGACAGAGACAGAGGGACAGAGAGACAGAGAGACAGAGACAGAGAGAGACAGAGAGAGAGAGAGACAGAGACACAGAGAGACAAAGACAGAGACACAGAGAGAGACAGAGACAGAGACAGAGAGAGAGAGAGAGAAGGGAACAGATAAAGAAGAGAGAGAGGGGAGGGAGAGAGGAAAGAAAAAACTATAGAATCCTGACTTTACTACTTGCTCCACTTGTGTGACCTTGAGCAAATTACTTAAACCCCTAGACCTCAGTTTCTTCTTTTAAAATGAGGGATTGGATTGGACGATTTATAAGAAACCTTCCAGCTCAGGCATTCAGTGGATATGAGAGAGACAGACAGACAGATAGACAGTTAGAGACAGAGGGACAGAGGGATAGAGACAGACAGACAGACTTGAAAAGAGACAGGCAGGTGGGAATTTTGGGGAGGAGAGAATCAGATGGGCACATATGTCATTACATTCATATTAAGAAATTATTTAATGAATACATATTTTTTATGCATAATCTTATGCTGAACTCCACTCTGGAGGAGGCAGTGATATAAAGGTGATGGTTATGGGTTCTTCCATGAAGACCTAAATATGGATTCAGGAAGCAGGATTCATAGGCATGAAATGATAAACTGAGTTGCAGGTGCAGGGCATGGTAGTAGAAAGTCTTGAACAAGGAATGAGAATAGCTAGATCTAATTCCAGGGTCAGAGTGTATTTGAGGCAAAGTAGTCAGAAGCGCTGGGAAAAAAGATTTAAGCTTGATGGGAGGAAAACCTTCCAGACATGGAATGGACTGCCTTGCAAGTTAGTGGCTTACCTGTCAGTAGTTCTCTTTAAACAGCATCTCGATGACCGCTCCTGGGAGATATTGTTGAGGGAATTCCTGATTAGGTTGGGATTATGCTAGATATCCTTTGAAGTCCTTCCAAGACTGAGATTCTGTGATATGGTCTAGGTGGAAAGATAAGACACCAGCACAGGTATCTACATCTGTGTCTGTGTTTAACAGCATGAGATTAGATAACATGCCACACTTTGTTACTCTAAGTGTCCGTGATTTCCTTCAAACAGGCTCTCCTTGTACTGACTGGAGTCACAGCTGCCCTTTGGTCTTAAGATATGAGTTGCTGTGGCCAAAGTTAAGATCCAGAGGCCATCTTGAATATACACTTGGTGGCATCTGTTAGAGTTTGTGCTTCACTGGGATATCCTCAGAGAACCCAAGGACACTGTCATGCCATGATGAGACTTTGAGGGAGAATATTAGAGTCCAGTATGGTAACTCAGTACTAAAATATATTCTCTTTCAAGTTGGGGAATGCAAAGAAATGAGAGAGAGGCTGGAGCCAATTTGAGGAGTTTCTTGGAGAAGCTGAGCCCTAGAAAGAGTTCATAAATTTTGACCTTGGAAGAACTGGAGACCAGTTAATCTGTCCCCTTATTTTGTTGTTATTTAGTCATTTCATTCGTATCTGACTCTTCATGATCCCTTTGGAGTTTGCTTTGCAAAGATACTAGAGTGGTTTGCCATTTCTTTCTTCAGTTCATTTTACAGATGAGGAAACTGAGACAAATAGTGTAAAGTGACTTGTCCAGGGTCACAGAGCTAGTAAATATCAGAGGCTATATTTGAACTCATGAAGATTAGTTTTCCTGATTCTAGGTCCAGCTATTGCCACTGACCTACCTACCTCCTCCCTTAATTTACAAATGAGAAAAAGGAATTGCTCAGGTTCATAAGAGCTAGTAAATGTCACAATTAGGGATTGCATTTAGGATTCTTGATTCTAAGCTCAGTTCCATTTATAATAACTAGCTGGTATTTTTTAGCCAGAACATTTTCAAAATACTTTACAAATATCTCATTTGATCTTCACTGAAACTCTGGGAGGTAGGTGTTGTGTCCATCACCTTACTATAGATGAAAAAAACTGAGGCAAACAGGTTAAGTGACTTGCCCAGGGTCACACAATTAGTAAGTAACTGTAGTGGGATTTGAACTCAGATTTTCCTGTTTTGATTATAAATAATGGGCTAAGTGCTAGACAGAATCCAGAATCTACTACATCTCCTGCTCTCCATCAGACTCTGGCTGTCAGGAGCCTCACCAGGGAGGGGATTCAGAAGGTGATTAGGTGTGGACAAATGAGGACAGAATCCTACTATCCTGCCAGATTCCCATGGGAATCACTGTCCCTAGTAGTGAATAGGCCCTCTCAAAAATCCATTAAACACTTGGCCTTTTGGTGCCTTTCAGGGCTGTGCTCCCCACTGGAAGCCAACTGGACATCTGATCCTACTTCCCCCAACAGTGCTCCCCAAAAGGACACTCTGGCTACTCCCCCTAGCAGGATGGCTGGGCCCAGTGCCGCTCGGGCCAAGAAGAGGAAGCCCAACTTCTGTCCACAGGAAACAGAAGTGCTAGTGTCCAAAGTGACCAAGCACCACCAGCTTCTCTTTGGGACAGGGCTTCTGAAGGCTGAGCCAACCCGCAAGTACCGAGTCTGGAGCCGCATCTTGCAGGCAGTGAATGCCCTGGGCTATTGCCGGAGAGACATAGTGGACCTGAAACACAAGTGGCGAGATCTGCGAGCTGTGGTGCGGCGGAAGCTGGGGGACCTGCGCAAAGCAGCCCATGGTCCTGGTTCAAGCAAGCCCCAGGCCCTGGCCCTCACCCCCGTGGAGCAGGTGGTGGCCAAGACCTTCTCCTGCCAGGCTGGGCCAGTGGATGGCTATGGTCTGGAGGCCCTGAGAGGTAAGTGGTCTGTGCCCCAGCCCAGGCCCTTCTCACCTGCCCAAAGCCAGTTCAGCTGCCAGGGCCAGTCCTGAGAAGAAGCAGAGCCTTCTGACTTCTCTTTCTCCCTCCCCATCTGCCTTCTTCCCTCCTTTCTCCTTCTATCTTTTCATTTTCTCTTTCTTACCCTCCTTGTCTCCTCCAGCTTTTTTCTTTTTTCTTCTGTTTCCTCCTCTTCTTCATCACTCATCCTGTGACCTAAAGTTCTGCAAAAAACAAAACAAACAAACAAACAAAAACCTTAGTAGCCACCCCAGTTGCAGATGAGGGAGCCGAGGCCCAAAGGGAGGTTTTGCTGAAGGTCAGAGTTAGAGCCAAAACTGTGGCCTCCTGATCCACTACCCTGAGGCCCCTCTGCTCCTCTTAACCTCACAGCTTTATTGAACACCTCCTTCCTCCAGGGCCTTCAGTTGGATACTGTGGGGCATACAGAAAGGAATAAAGTTAGAATATCAAAATACTCCTTCCAGGAGCTGAGTGTCTAGTGGTGAAAATAAGACACGGAAATGTGTGGAGTGAGAATGAGCTGTCTACCCAAGGAACTCATGGGTAGCCTAGTTCATAATTATGCTACAGGAATTCAGACAGGGAAGAGTTCACTGTGGTACTGTGATTGGTTAAGGAAATCTCCCCAGAAGAGATGAGACTTGAGCTATGCCCTGAAGGAGAGAAGCGGAGAGGGATATTGTGGGGCAGAAGGAACAGAGCAGTTAAGGAGTGAGAGCCCAACACAATCCCTGGCACATAGCAGATTCTTAATAAATGCTTATTGAACCATTAGGAATGTGCATGGTGTATGTGTGGTTCATGATAAAGGGGAGAGAGGGAAATAAGACTTGGTTCAGATTGTGGAAGACCTTGAATGAGTGAGAATGGTGAAAAGCTTGGACATTATCTGTTAAGTGGTGGGGAACTGTGTAAGATTCCTGAGCAGGGGTGATTTGATCAGAGATAATATATTAGGAAGATAAATCTGGCAGTATATGATAGGAGAATTGGAAGGACCAAGACTAGAATTGAGGAATGATTTTGTAGTGTTGCAGATAGAAGGCAATGAGAACTTCATGAAGGTTGAAACTGTGGGGACAAATAGAAAGGGACCAGACCAATGAATTTAGAACTTTATATTTTGGCTATGGACCAGTAGGAAGAGTAGCTGAGAAGGAAAGAAAGAAAGGGTATAGCAGAGGAAAGAGGGAGGTAAAGGGGCAGAGGGAGAGAGGCCTAGCCCAGAGATTCAAAAGGCAAAGATCATAGAAGACTAGAGGTGTCAGGAAAGTCTTCCTGGAGTGAGACTTAACCTTAAAGATAGGTATACCTGTGTAGTTCTTTCTGGATACAGCCTTTATTCAGGCTTTTCAATAATGATAGCAGTGAGTCTACTACTGGGGGAGAGATGGTGATGAAAGTGCTGCTGGCGGTACCTATGGACAGGATGATGATGGTACTTTGCTGATATGGGCCTGACCCTGGCCTTGAGAAAAAGGGACCTGGTCCAGTGACCCAGGGACCCTGGGTGAAGGAGAGGGGATGGATGGGTTATCCAGGCCAGGGCCATGCATGGCTCTGGCCCGAGGGAAGAGGAAGGGGCTATCTGCAGATATAAGGTTTAGGTTAGCAAAAACAATGCTAGGTTTATAGGGAAAGGACCTGAGTTCAAGTTCTAGCCTGTGTATCTTTGAACAATACTCTTTTGAGTCTTAGTTTTCTTATCTGTAAAATCAACAGGGTATGTTAGATGATCTCTGAGTTCTCTTCCTGTTCTCTGTCTCTGTCTCTCTGTCTCTGTCCCTGTCTGTTTCTGTCTCTGTTTGTCTGTCTGTCTGTCTGTCCAACCTTCCTTCCTAACTCCCTTCCTTTCTGTCATATTGATATTAATAGTGACAATTGTAATACCTACAAAAACAGTCCTCTGCTTTTACATCCACCTCAGTTAAAGAGGTATACCAGCTATACACATGAGTTTGCTTATAATTTCATTTAGAAATACATTCTGGTTGGTACCAGCTTCTGCTTTTTGCACCTGATTTTCCTTTAAGTTAGTGCCCAATGGGAAAAGAAAGTAGGGAATTTTGCCATCTGGCCTGTCTTCCTCTCCAGGAAATTACCAGTGGAGAATACCCCAAGCAAATCCTCTTAGCCTCTCTAATAACCCCCCTTTTCATATTCCCCTTTCAACTCATCGAGGGATTAATATTTATTTTTTCATGTACAATAAGTCCTCCTAGCTTGGCTTTAGCAAGGGATGTAAACATTAAATTACTATTTCATTATGATAGTGTCCCAGAAATGCAGTAAGGGTGTTTATATAGAGGGTATGGAGGGAGATGGGAGGTAGCTGCCCAAGTCCCCAATGCCAGGCAGTTTTCACCATGTTGTGGTATACTACTGGGTTTTGGAGTCACAAAGGCAAGGAACAAAACAATCCCTCTAGGAAGAGCTTATCTTCTGACAGGAAACATTATAAGGACATACATGAATATATACTGAACATAAAAAGAATAAATAAGAATTAGTTAAATACAAGGTAGTTTAATAACACACTATATAGCACTTGATAGTTAGAGCTTCCACCTGCATTTTCTCATTTCATCCTCGCAATGAGTGAGTAGCATGGAATAGAGAAAAGAACATTGGCCTTAGGATCAGAAGACCTGGGCTTCAATCTCTGATACTGACTGTGTAATCTTGGGTAATTTACTGATCCATTCTAAGCCTCAGTTTCCTTATATGAAAATTAAGAAGTTGGACTTGGATGACTTCTGAGATCCCTTCTAGCTGTAGGTACATGATTCAGTAATCCTGAAGAGGCCAGATGTAGGATTCCATCATGGAATTGTGGATTCATATAGTGTTAGAGCTAAAAGATACTTTATTTATGAAGTACTTAACACAAAGAGCCAGGCATTTAATAGGCACTTAATAAGTGTTTGTTTCCTTCCTTCTTAGAACACAGAACATCAGAATTGAAAGACTCTCAAACACTTTACAGCTTAAAAGATAAGACTGTACAGTGAGCTGGCTCAGTGGATCAAGCATCAAGTCTGGGGATAGGATTCAAATCAGACCTCAGATACTTCCTACTTGTGTGACCTGAAGTCACTTAACCCCAGTTGCTTAGCCTTTACCACTCTTCTTCTTTAGAACTTGTAGTATTTATTTTAAGACAGAAGGTAAAGGTTTAAAACAACAACAATAAATGATCATCAGCTGTCTCTTAGAGGACTGGGTCTGGTTTAGGGGTACTACATTTAATATTGATATTGATAAACTGGAGAATGAATAAATGATGTCAGTGAGGATGGTAAAGGATATTGAATTTGGGAGCTATCTTTAAGTATCTGAAGGCTTATATTATGGGAGAAGGATTTGATTTATTCTTTTTGGATTCAGAAGTCAATGTAGGATCACTGTGGATAAGTTTTCAAGATTTAGAATTCAGTATAGTGTAGAAGGGGAAACACTACCACCAATAAAAACAAAAACAAAACTCTTGAGTATGCAAAAAAGGGAACTGACTGCCTTAGTAGTGAATGAGTTCCCTGGTATAAGAAATCTTCAGATAGAGCCTGGATCATATACTTTTGGGGTTGATATAGAGGAGATTGATGATTTGGGCCACAGGGCTGTATTAGTTGAACTTCTAGATCCCTTCAAACTCAAAGATTCATGATTCTATAATAATAATAGTAACATACATTTGCACAACACTTTAGAAACACATCCATTGTCTCATAATCATTATGTAAATAGGAGCTGAAGTGTATATAGGACCTTCAAGTTTACAAAGCACTTTATGTGCATGATTTGACCCTTTCAGTAATCCTATGAAGGTCAGAGTGTGGAAGGTCTTGTTAAAGGTTACATAGCTTTCAACATTCAACTCTACTCTCTCGGAAGACCCAGACTGAGTTCTAACCTTCATCACATACTGGGGCCTGACCTTGGCCATCTGCTGAACCCAAATTCTGATCACAGTCTGAGTTGCAAGTCCAGGCCCAAACTAATCTCTAACCTGAACACAGATTGAACTCTTAACTCCTATCCCAGACTGAACTCTAATCCAAGTCACAGACTGAGCTCCAGTTTCAGCCCCAAACTGAGCTCTATCTCTGATTATAGACTGAGCTCTTTATTTGTGTGAGATGTGTATGTGTGATCCCAAGAAGGAATGGGCTGTGTGAGGGTGTGGGTAGTGTCTTCCACTTTGGAAAACAAACCTGTAGACTGTAGGGCTGGAGCTCCATAAAAGTATTTTCCTTTGTTAGGGTCTATATGTCAAGAATATTATACAAAGGAAGAAATTGTTCTGGCAACAGATATGGGACATCAGAGGTTCTAAACTAATCTCAAAGTCAACTGGGAGCCAAAGGCCCAGGTCCAGTCAGGGGAAAGGCCACTCTAGAGCTGTTCGAGAAATGGCAACAGTTACAAAACAAATGGAGGGAGCCCATTAAGGACCAGGGAACCAAGAAGCTCAGGTCCTTCCCTTGTCAGAAGTTCAAACAGGGAACTTGCCTCTTGGTGAATGGATACTGCTATTCTTCCAGTCCTGAGGAGCCCCAGTTTCCACCTGAGCCCAGCCTAGTTTCCTTGCCTTGAAGTCCTCTACCCCAACTCTACCCACTTAGGAACCAGCTAATAAAGTTAAATACTCCTTCCAAAAACAAATAAACAAACCCCAAAACATAAAGAAAAAAACCCATTAGATCCCATATTTGGAGGATACCAAGGAGGCTTAGGTGATGTACCCAAAGTGACACTGGTGTCAGAAGTGGGATTTGACCCTCCAGTGCTTTATGATGCAAAGGATATCAATAGAAACTATATATGTGCAGAAGTTTGGAAGGAAAGTAAAATTCCTATTTGTTCCCATTATTACAACCCCACATTAGTACAAACAGTGAGCAAGAACATTTGAGCTATGAGGCCAGGAAGGCTATGAGGCCAGGAAGGCAACAGCTTTATAATGGAGACACCGGCCTCCTTCTTCCTTAGACGGGTACTTGGAAAAGCAAGGAAAGACTGTTTTTTTTTTTTTTTTTTTAGGATTAATGTGTCTGTTTACTTCTACCTGTTCAGTCTGGGCTATGTTCCTGCTTGGCTAAAGTTAAGATTGGCCTTTATATGGTGAAAAATTAAAACAAGAAGAGCTATGCAAGTCCTGTTGGGAAAGCTAGGTGGCTCAGTGGATAGAGCACTAAGCCTAGAGTTGGGAGATTATGGATCCAAATCTGGCTTCAGACACTTCCTAACTATGTAACCCTGGGCAAGCCACTTAATCCCATTTGCCTAGCCCCTGCCCTAGTTGTTACTAAGACAGAAAGTAAGGGTTTTAAAAAAATGTTTTATAGGCCTTAATACTGTAGCTACGAAGCTGAGTGTATAAAGGGGGGGGGGGAAGGAGGAGGATATGTTAGGTTAATTAGAATCATATTTGCTATGTGGTAGGACTGTGTAACTAAAGTCTTTTTCTTTACCGTGTAACTGTTTCACTGTTTCCCTATGTTGCTTGTGTCCCTGAGGAAAGAAAGTCTCATACACTGGCCTGTTATGTCAGCTTTTGGAAGCCTTAGGCACAGCCCACAGAAGGGCCTACTAGTGATGACTAGACCACAGGGCAGAAACTGCTTTGGCATGAGGAAGGCAGGAGGGTGTTCCAATAAAAGACCCCTGGCTCTAGCATCAACAAAGATTGGATTTAGCTCCCAGCTCTAGCACTGAAAAGTTATGTGATCTTGTTTCTATATCTGCAAGGTGGACACAATAATATTTGCCTGATGTACCTCAACAGGTTGTTATTAGGAAAGTGCTTTGTTTGAGTCATTATGAACAATGCCCTCTGATGGTCTCTATTCTCTTGAGGGTCTGTGTCAGAAATTATAGGACTCTTCCAGTTCGAGATTGTAGATACTGACATCTGAGAGGAAATCTATCTGAGCTTAAAGCCAAGCCTAAATTCTTATTTTCTATCTTTTGGTCACTCATAAAATTTCTTCTTCGCCAGGAGTTTACTTGACTTTGGGGCACTAACCCTAACCTTGGGACACAATCCCTCTAGCTTTAAATTTCTTCATTTGTAAAATGTGGTAAGGGGGGAGTAAATGATTTTCATGGTCCCTTCTAGGTTCAAAATCTCCAACCTGTTTCTGTGAATGTAAGAAGTGAGACTCTAAGAGATTGTGAGTAATCTGTTTCTGGTCACACAGTAAGTTAGTACATAGCCTAGACTTTGAACACATATGTTCACATATTTCAGTTATGAATCTTGTGACTCCAAGTTGGATACCTTTACACTGACAGTATATGTGAGGGATTCTACTTACCTGAAGTTGGGATTTTTTGCTAGGAGCCATTCCCCTACTACTGTAGATTCCTTCCACTTTTCCCAAAGCTCCTCCTGTTATTTGTGACCTTTGATAGACAGTGTTCTCCTTGAACCTCAGTTTCTTTATATGAAAACTATGCTTGTCCTATTACCTCTTCTCTCTGGACTACTGAAAGCGCTTTGTGAATGTGTAAAGCGATGTGGAATTGAAAGCTATTATTAACTGTGAGTTAGGCCAGATAGGGGAGGGTTGGCAGAGTGGGAGAAGAAAGGAGGGATCCTTATAATGCAGCATAATTGTGGAATGTGCATAAAAAGTCCTAATTTATATTTCTGCACCAGGCAGATAACAAGGAGGGCTTGTATAATAGAATGTGGGGCGATGTAGGGGTCTCCAAGAATGGGTGCAATTCTGTTCTTGGCTTCTTTGGAAAGCCCAATTATTCCTATCACAATGGAAGCAGTAGGCGGAGACCATGCAGCTGACACAGTTGAAAAGCCAAGATAAGCAATAGTTTTTTTTTTTCCTTTTACTGTGAAGTCAGTCAGGTGGAATGGAGATAGAATCGTTAAAATTGATTCCTCCATTCCTGATCTTTCCCTCCTCTTCCCTCTCCCCCTTCCTTTTCTAGGGGGAAACTGGGAAAAGAGAATCACAAAATGTCACAATTAGCAGGGGTCTCAGAGGTCACAAATCCCAACCTATATCCTAGTAAGAATTAATGTCTACAACAAGTAGTCTTAAAGACTTCCAGAGACTCTTAAGACCTTTTAAAGACCTCCAGAGACTGCAGTAGCCCATTCCACTCTGGGACAGCTTTGATTATTACAAAGTGTTTCCATATCTATATGCCTGTAATTTAGAATTGCACAGCATTAGATTTTGTGAAAATGACTATGATGAGTCTAGTGTAGGATTGAGAACTGGAGTTGACCTTAGATGTTACTTCTTCCAGTTCCTTATCTTTTAGGACAGTTTCAGTAATCCTGACAACACCCCATTCCATATCTGACTGCTTCTCCCACTGTGTCCTCTGGAACTCTCTCTATATAATTAACAAACTAACAGCAGTTTTGGTGTAGTGGCTAGAGAGCTAGTCTTAGCTAGGAAAACCTGAGTTCAAATCCCATCTCTTAGACACATTGGATGTGTGAACCTGGGCAAGTCATCTAATGCTTCAGTTCCAATAGAAGTGGGGTCAGTATATACAAGGATTCCAGTGGGCTACATATGTACTTAGAAAACCACAAATTAATATTATCGGTGTTTTGTATTTTTATTTTGTTAAACATTTTTCAGTTACATTTTAATCTGATTGCTTTGTGTGACACTGTTTAATATCTCTGCTCTAGGCATCTCTTCAAAGATTCTAAAGTCGACTTGATGGAAGGAGTTTCCCCACCAAGGAGTTCTGTATAACAGTGAAATTATTCCAGGCCCTGTCCCTTTATTTCAAATCTCTCCTACATTTCAGCACTCATAGGTTCCCACCTGTGATACTGTTATCTCTGGTCTTTCTTTCTAGGCCTACTTGTATCTTCTCTCATTCTCTCTTTCCCTTCCCTATCTGCCTAAGTGGTCCCTAAGGTGGACTTGGGATGCTCTTTGTTTCCTGATGTTATCACTGGACTCTCTTTCTATCAACACCATTCAGCAACCTCTTCTCCTCTTGAGGTTCATTCTATTCAAATTTGGTGGCTAGTTCTCTGTCTACTCACTGGATACATTCCCTCATTTCTGAATGAGTTGAGTATTTAGCTCAGTCTGTCTTCACATCAGGTCCTGTCCTTAGACATATATATTATTGCTTCCTTAAATACCCTTACTTCTCTATTCTTCAAATCTGTTCAATCCCCATGACCTACACCTCCAGTCTGCCTGCACTATAGTCACCTCCTTGATCTTGCAATCACCCCCAAGGGTTCCATGTATGTAATTAGAATTCTGAAATTCCCTTACAAGGTCACAGTTTGTCATTCCATATTGCCCTGTGTTTTACTCCTCCCAAACCTATTCTTTGTCCTCACCATCTGCCCTTTATCATTTTGCCAGACCTTCTTCACTGCTTTGGCTCTACTCTCCTCCCTTAACAATCTTCACCCCTTAGTGAAGTATTTCGACTCTACGCAGTCCTTTCCTTTGGAATCTCTAGCTCCCATGTCCTGGTACTACACATGCCTTGCTAAGCCAAAGCCCTGGAGGCTCCTATCATTGGCTTCCTCCCATCCTTACTCAAATGTAGTTGGAGGAACTCATGCAACTGGACCGAAATCACTATTAAGTTACATTATCTAATTTTAGCTGGGGCTTCATTTCAACAAGGTAGCTCCTTTTGTTATTTTCCAGTTGTCTTAGTGGTGTCTAACTTGTTGCAACTCCATTTGGAGTTTTCTTGGCAAAGATACTAGAGTAGTTTGCCATTTCTTCCTCCCACTCATTTTACAGGTGAGGAAACTGAGGCTAACAGGGTTAATTTGCCCAGGGTCACACAACCAGTGTCTGAAGGCAGATTTAAACTCAGGTATTTCTGGCTCTAGCTTTTTACTCTTCCTTAGTCCATTTTCTATCCTACTTCCCACAATAGCTGTTCCAAATCTTTCTTCAAACTCTTTATAACATCCCATCCCACAGTCTCTCAAATGATGCCCTCACTTCATGCTTTATGCATGAGCCTCCCTCTTCTCCCTTTTCCTTTTCTCTTCTTCTCAAGTCCTTGACAACATCCCGTGCTATTTCTTCCTTTATTTACCATTTTGATAAAGGTGGTCCTTTCAGCAAGATCAATATTTATATGTGCCCTTGGTCACATTACCTTCCATCTCCTCTAGAATATTGTTTCTATTATTATCCCCTCTCAATTGCTAATATTAAAACTCTCCCTGTCTACTGATCTCTATACTGATGTTTATAAATATACCCAATATTATAAATATCCTTTAAACAAAGAAAACAAAAACTTTTACTAGGTCCCATCATTCTTGGCACTTGTCATTCTATATTTCTTTTTCCTTTCTTCACCAGACTCCTTGAAAAAGCCATCCACCATTGATGCTTCCATTTTTTTTTCTCTTTTCAAACCGAGAATCATTGTTACAGTGGATAGCCCATACACAATCAGTCAATACATATTTGGTATGTGCCCACTATATGCTGGGCATTGTGCTAAGCATGGAGGGATGGGGGGGAAGGAGGTACAAAAAGAGGCAAAAGACTTTAAGGAGATTACAGTCTGATAAGGGAGACATGTAAACAAATATATGCAAAGTAAAATATACACAAGATAAATAGGAAATAATTTACTGAGGAAAGGAATTGTAATTAAGATGTTTTGGGGAAGGTTTTCTGGAGGAGGTAAGATTTTGGTTGGGACTTACAGGAATCCAGAGAAATCTTAATGGAGGAGGGAAAACATTTCAGGCTTGGGAAGAAGTTCCTATTCAGGAAATAATTACTAGTCCAGAAAAAATGCCAGGAGCTGAGAGAATATAGTGTCTTTTTTATGAAACATCCAGAAGACCAGTATTACTGGATCAAAGAATATGTGGGGGAATAGAGAAGACTGGAAAGGTAGAAGGAGGTGAGGCTACAAAAGGCTTTGAATGCCAAACAGAGCATTTGGTATTTGCTTGGGGAAGCAATAGAGACCACTGGAATTTACTGAATAGGGGGTAGTATGATCAGACCTGCACTTTAGACAAATCTCTTTACTGATTGAATGAAAGATGGAGTAGAGTTGGAAGAGAGTGATTAACAGTGTCAGAGGCTGCAGAGAGACCAAGGACAGTGAAGCCCTAAGAAAAGTCTGTAGGGTTGGGCAACTTAAGAGATCACTGATAACTGGGTGGAAATGATAAGGTCTGAAGCTAGATTGGTTAAAGGGCTAAAGTGTTAAGAAGAGAATGAGAGGAGCAAAAATGGAGGCATCTCTTGTAGATGGCTTTTTCGAGGTATTTATTTCTGTGTTATAGCTGCCTACTGATTCTGCTTGAAGACATTCAAGGTGGGGTAACCTCTCAAGGCATCCCATTCCACTTCTGTGTAACTCTTATTGTTAGGAAATTTTTCCTGACATCCAGTTTAAATTTGCTTCTATATCCTCTACCCATCCTCCTGATTCTGTTCTCTATTTACATTTCTCAACCTCTTATAACTTGATTATCACCCCATTACTCAATTAAAATTATTCTTTTGTTAAAAGTTACTAATGATTTCTCAAGTCCAGTGGCCTTTTTTCAGACCCCATTCTGACTTTATCGGATTTAACACTGTTGACTACTCACTCCTGCATTCTGTCTGCTCTCTGCACTTTTATGACACTATTCCATCTTGGTTCTCTTTCTACCTATCTAACCACTCCTATGTCTTTTTTTGCTGTATTATTAACTATAACACACCCCCTTAATTGTGGTTTTTCTCAAGTATCTGTCCTGGCCCTGGGCCCTCTTCTCTTACCTTTCTCTCATGATCTTATAGGCTCCTATGGGTTCAGTTATCATAACTGTAGATGACTCCCATTTCTATATATCCAATTTTTCTGAACATTAATTCCATATTATTTATTACTTAGAAGACATTTCCAACTATATATCCTGTAGATATAACAAATTTAACATGTTGAAATCAGAACTGTGTCTTTTGCTTCAAACCTTTCCCTCTTCCTAACTTCACCATCCTTCTAGCCCATCAAGTTTACAGCTTCTAAATCATACTTGATTCTTCATTCTTTCTCCACTCTACATTTAATCAGTCTTACCAATTCCGACTCCATATCATCTCGCCTATCCTTCCCTCTTTTCTCCCCCCATATGAACACTATCCCCATTTAGAGCCTTATCACCTCTTGTTGGACTGATTCACTAGTGTCTCATTATTCTCCAAAATTCAAGTCTCTCCCCTCTCTAGTCTGCTCTCAGTACAGCTGCCAAAATAACATTCCTAAAGCACATAGGTCTACCCCTGTCCTTTTAAAGCTCAGAAAGCTCCAGTTGCTCCTGATTGCCTCTAGGATCAAATGCAAACTCCTTCATTTGGCAATTAAAGCCATTTACCATATGGATCCAGCCTACCTTTCCAGCTTTATTACTTATTATTACCCTTCACACACTCTTTGATCCAATGGTATTGGCCTATTTACTCTTTCCATAAAAGACAGTTCCATCTCCTGTGTCTGTGTCTCTGTATAGGCTGTCTCTTGTGCCTGGAATGTACTCTGTCATCTCAGCTTCTTCTAATGATCAGCCCCAAGCATCACCTCCTACATGAGACTCATTTCTCATTTCTCAGGGGCTAATGCCCCCCTCCGAAGTTCCCTGGAGTTTTCTTTTATATATTTTGTGCCCATTAGAATACATAAGCTCCTTGAAGGCAGAAATTATTTCCTTTTTGTCTTTGTATTTCCAGAACCTAGAAAAATGCCTTGCATGTATAGGAGGTACTTAAATACTTATTAATTGATCTTCCAAATTCAGAACTTATTGTGGCCCATTCCATTGTTAGAAAACTCTCAATGTTAGGAAATTCTTCCTCTCTCTAACTTCCTACTACTGGATCCACCCTTTAGAGCCTCAGAAAATAAGTTTAAATCATCTATATCAGGATTGCCCTTCAGATATGTGAAGACAACAGTTGTGGTCCCTGTGTCTTCCCTGGGCTAAACATTTTCTCAACTAATTATTATATAGTCCCTAGTCTTCTTCCCATCCTTGATCATCTTCCTATGAACACTTTACTTTGTCAGTGTTCCTAAATTTTGGCACGTGGGCCTTCATACATTATTCCATGTTATTGCCTAATTGCTGCAGAGAACAGTGAGACTTGTCACTTCCCTCTCTGGAGTCTATTTTCACCAGCTATGAATCTCTCACCAATCTGATAGCCCAACTCCCTCTAATTTGTTCATAAGAATAGAAGACATTGTCAAATACTATACTGAAATTCAAGTGTACTATGTATGTCCACAGAAATTTTTTGATTTATCAGCCTATTCATGCATTTAGCTCTATCTCTATGACTGACAGAGTGTGACCTTGAGTCATCTTCCACTTCCTGGGAAATTTATTTTTTTACTTATTTAAAAACATTTTTATTAAATTTTAATTGGTTTATTTTTATTTATTAACTATAATCTTATTGTATTATTTTATATTTATAGTTTTAGTTGTTATTCTTCATTTATTTACTCTTTCAAATGAGTTGTATTGGATTCATCACAGAAAATGACAGAAACAAAGTTGTAGAAACTCTTCTACCACTAGTAAAAGATCTATCAACACTGATGGTGGTGCCCTTCCCCCCTACTCCTTTGTTGCCTTATTAGGCCTTTTAGGCTTTTTTCTTTCTCCCTGAAACTGAACTTTCTTTTATATGCTCATCTTCCTCCAATTACAGTGTGAGCTTCTTGAGATAAAGAGCCATCTAGTATTTTTTCTTTTACTCTCTAGCCCTTACCTCAATGCTTGGCACATGGGGAAGTACTTAATACATGCTTTTTCATTTATTCATTCATTTCAAGAAGGCATCTAGTCTAATCCATATTCATATTGGAATTGACTCTACAAATATTCTTGCCAATTAGTCATTTATACTGACAGTTGCAGAGAACTCTACTAAAGCAATTTTGGAAGAGTTGAATGGAGGGTTTTTTTTCCTCTCTAGTTTCAGCTGAAATTTCTCTCTCTGCACTTCTCCCCATTGTTCCTAGTTTTTGTCTGTTGAGGCCAAGCAGAAGTCAACCGTATGATTGCCCTTCAAGTGTTTGAACCTATTGATCATGTTTTCCTTAAGCCTCTTCTTCTCTAGGTCAACCCTATCTCTCTCAACTTATCCTTCCATGAGTCTGTCTCAGGTCTTTGACTTTCAGAGATGGACTTTGTATAGTATGTTTATATTAATAAGATGAATTATATAACTTTTATCTACTCATCTATCCACATATTCTTTCTTGGAATACCATCCAGTCAATTATCAAGAAAGTTCACTACCATGTTTTCCAGTCTATAAGATGAATTATTTTTCTAGGGTCAAAAAAAGGACAAAGGGGCCTCAATTTTATGCCAAATTTTAGCCAAATTTATGCAAATGCAAACTTTAGCAAATTTGGCTTCTTCTGATTTGGAATTTGCCAGGACTTAGTGTTATGGGCATGTTTGTTTGAAAGTAATATTCCACCCTACATATTGGAATCTTTCATTGTGTTCCAGATTATGTGGGAATAATGTTGACCCTATTTTATTGTATCACCTCTTAGGAATGACAGGTTTCAGTTCTTAAGATGAGGAATTATTGGAAAATTTTCTTCCTTCCTTCTTTCTCCTATCTCTCTTTTCCTCTCCTTTTTTCCTTCTTTCTTTCCCTCCTTCTCTATTTCCCTTCCTCCTTCCTCTAACCCTTCCTTCTTCTCTCTTACTTCCTTTTCTTTCTTTTTCCCTTTTCTTACTTCCTTTCCTCCTTCATTCAGCAGGGTATATTGAGCTCCTGTGTGGTTGACCCTGTCCTGGATTCTGTGACATATTGAAGAAATGAGGGAATAAAGTTTCTATTCTCAAATGGCCTATGTTTGTCTGGAAGTTATCATTAGGGTTTAATAGGTGATGAGATAGGTAGTTTATGTACCCATAGAAAATACTAGGTTTGTTGGTTAATTGCCAAGTGAAATAAAAAAGTCTAGATTCCCAGGCTCTCTCCCTTCTTTATTTTTATAGATGAGGGAGAGAGATGACTATAGGATAGGGCAGCCTAGTGAGACTTGAGGTGGACCTTGACATTTATGTAGCCTTTAAGGTTTGTAACACACCCGATAAGCTTTATCTCATTTGATCCTCACAACTCTTTGAGGAAGATGTTATTATCCTCTCTATTTTATAGAAAAAGAAATTAACTCAGAGAAGTTAGCTATTATTAGTTATTAAGTAACTGAGGCTGGACGCAAATCTAGGTCTTTCAGACTTCAGGGCCAACCCTGTGACCATTTTACCACACTTTCTCACTGAAGATGGAAAGGACTTCAGGCCGGGGAGGGAAAAGTAGAGAACATGCCAGGTGGGGGGAAGCCATGAAAAGGTGGGGAGAGCCTATTGTTTGTACTTTCCTCCCTAACTCATATGTTTTATATTGGTGAACAGAGAGAAAGGTGACCTGTGTCAGACTGATGAGTTTGTACTTAATCCTTTGAATGATGGGGAGCCAGTGAGTATTTTCAGGCAGGGGATTAATAGAGAGTAATATTTTATAAATTGGGACATTCTCCTATTTTGAACCAAATCCTCAGATTCCAGATCAATAAGGTTTGATTTCACTTACCAGCAATATGGGAATGAGTTTGAGTTCTCCATTAGTGGAGGCATTTAATCAGAGGCTGGATGACTTCCAGTCAAAGAGTCTGTAGAGAGGATTCCTGAAATGAATGAGAGGTTGGAATTAAGCCCTTTTAGAGCCTTCTACCCCTCTGATGATGGGATTCTATGCTTTTGTAGCTGGTGCAGTGGAAAGCAGACTAGATTTGGCATTGAGAGACCTGGAGTTGAATCCTGACCCTGACTCTATTTGCGTGACTATGGTCAAGAGCATGAATCATGGGATTTTTCATTTAGAGGAAGAGGTCATCTCTAGGGGTCATCTAAACTCATCTTATTTTATAGAGAAGGAACTGAGGCCTCAAGAACTTGAGTAACAGCCCAAGGTGATTTGGACAGTAAATGGCATAGTCAGGGTATGAACCCAGATCTTGTGACTTAGAGGCAGCAGAATAGGAATGGATGGAACACTGGACCTAGAGTTAGGAAGATGCAAGTTCAAATATGATCTTAGATACTTTACTAACTGTGTGACCCTAGGTAAGACATTTCATCTCTACTTACTTCATTTTTCTCAACTCTAAAATGGGTATAATAACAGAACCTACCACATAGTGCTATTGAGGATCAAATAAGATAATATTTTTAAAGTACTTATCACAATGCCTGGCACATAATGGGCACTATATAAATGATTATTCTCTTCCTTTCCCCCTTTTGATTCCAAATCTAGTTTCTTTATATATGTGATGCTACTTCAAGCTATCTCTCTTTTCTCTGAGGTTCAGTTCTCCCAGTTATAAAACGGGGATATCAAAGTGTACTTCTTACCCCCAAAGGTTGTTGTATAGAAATCACAGTAGTTCAGAGTTGGAAGGGATGCCAGGAGCCATCCAGCCCATTCAGTATTCACTAAAGAAACCCTTTGACCAGATAGCTAGCAAGTGGTTGTTGAACTTTTGCTTCAAAAATTGTAGTGAGGCTCTTCTGCTTTAGAACCCATACACAGTATTGATTCAGTTGTAGTGAGGGAGAACTGGCTACCTTCTGAAGGCCTTCTATTCCACTTTTAGAGAGCTCTGACTGTTAAGAATTTTGCAGTGGCTACATTACAAATCTTACAGTATTCAAAAAATGTGAGCTGTTATCTGCAGGACAGTTCATTTTCTCAGTCAATCAGAAGTCAGCAAATCAAAATATTAAATCAAAGTGGGATTTTAAGTGATCTTTAAGTTCAATCCCTTTATTTTCCAAAGAAGGGTATTGAGGCTGGTGGAAATAGGGGTAAAAAAACGTTGCCCCCGATTGCATAGCGTTACAGACAAAAGAGTGGTTGCCATAAACTGTGACTGTGAAAATATGGTTTCAAGACAGTGTCTTGAGTTAAATCAAAAATAAGTGGTCGCCATGGGAAAAAATTCCCAAATATGAAATACCCAAGTCAGCTGGGTTTTATGGAGATTTTAACTAATACAAATTAAGGAATTAAAGAAAGGGAGAGAGGCAGAGTAAGAGGAAATAATAGGAAAGGGTAGGGCATTGGCCTAGGCCTTTTCTCTGTAAGAGAGAAAACTAAGTCAGTCTTTAATCTGCTCACAAGATTTGTCCCCGACAAAACTCTAGTGTTCAGAGAGACCATCCAGTTCAGTTCCTGAGCTCAACTGATCCGAGACAGCTCCTTTTAAAGAGAATTTTCTCCTATGTCACTTCCCCTAAATTTTCACATCTACCAATCACAGTAGACATTTTCCAAAGGACTGATCACCCTTAATTCACATCTTGTTATCACCTTCTTAATTCACATTTTGTTATCACCTTCTCTGAGTAGACTAAAACTTCTGAGTATTTCACATCTCTTTGCTAAGCTTGTCCTTTTAGTGATTAATTTAACCTTTATAGGGGCTTAGTACCCTTTTGTATTAGATCTAAAAATAGACCTAGCTTAAGGGCTTTTGTCTTACTATAAGTATGGGTTAAGTACTTTTTCATTGTTCAGTAAGGAGTTTACAACTTTATCTTCCCCTAAAGTATGCCTAAATATGGGTGGAGTAATTTTAAAGTTCCCAATGCATTCCTGATCAAGTACCTCCATTGTTTAAATGGGGAATAGCCTTAACCAAATGTTCTAAGGTAAAGTCTGAGAAATTTTAAGATTCACAATAGCCAATGAGAAGCAGAACTGGGAATAGAGTCCAGAGGTCCTGACTCCTTAGCCCTTGTTATATCCTGTCATGCTGTTTACACTAGTGCTTTAGCTAGATCATTAAACCCTCAAATCCATTGTTGAATGGTCTGGATGATTGAGAATCTAGAGCAAAAACAGTAGGTTTTGTTGGCATTGAAGTTTGAAGGGCCATGGACCTGGGGACCAGGGCTCCCTACAGAGTCATTTTCTGGCCTTGCAGACATCTCATGAGAGCCATATTTGAATAGGGACGAGGCAGCAACTCCACTAATACTATGGCCTGGGCTGGCCATTTTCCTAGCTCTTGGTCCCTCCTCTGCCAAGTTGGCTTGCACTCTGGTTTCTGAATGCCCAGCCTTGAGCCTGCCCTCTTTTATTAGCTTGTAATTCACAGATCCATTAAAACAAAACAAAACACTTCTGCTGCTGCTATCTTTTTTTTTTTTTGCATATACCTGGTGATTAGGGGAGCAAACTATGACTCTTCCCTTCTTTAGAAATGTTTCTTTTGCTAATTCCTTTAAAAAAATTGAGATGATTGGGACAGAGAGGTACATGTATACCTTCCAACCCTAACATTCTACATCCTATGCTCTCTGGTCCCCTTGCTCTTAAGTGTTTTAAGGTCCCTTTAATCTCTGACATTCTCTGTTCTTAGATCCCTTCTACCTCTGACATTCTCTGTTCTTAGATCCCTTCTACCTCTGACATTCTATGTTATAACAAGAATCAACATTTATAATAATGCCTATTCTTTAAGATGTAAGAAGCACCTTATGCCCCTTATCACATTTGACTATCTCAGCAACCTTGTTGGGTAGCTTTTGTGGTTTTTGTTTTCATTTTCCAAATGAGAAACCCGAGGCTCAGAAAGATTAAATCACTTGCCCAAATCACAAAACTAGTAAGTGACCAGAGGCAGATCTTCTAATACCTAATGTTAGAATATGTTATAAGTGTGAGCTGCAATAGTCATCAATGAAAACAAAGATGACAGTCCATTGCAGCCTTAGCATTCTGACTTTTGTGTTCTAAAGTTCCTTCCATCTCTGGTACTGTGTGTGCTATGATTTGAAGGGTTCCACAAGGACTAACATTTTGTTTCTTCTAGAAGACCCAGACAGCACACTGGAATTGTAGTGAGAAGACCTGAGGTTCCAGTACTGGCTTCGTCATTTGTTAGCCATGTGACTTTAAGGCTCTGAGCCTATAGAAAAGGGATAATAGTCCCTGTGTTGCCCCCTCACTGAGTTGTTGGGTGGATCAAGTCAGATAATGCCTTTGTAGAGACTGAAATGCTATATAAATGTAAGTTAGGATTATTAATGACATTCCTTTTAGCTCAGACATTCAATGGGTTTAGAATTCTATACATGTCCTTTGTTTGGAACCATTTGAAACTGACATGATGTGAATGTGCTGCCCTGTAGGGGAGAAGGGAAAGTGGGTCCAGAGGTCTGCCCCTTGAGAATAGTGGGTATTGGCTGCATCTGATAAGATAGGAAGTGCTTTTTGATTGTCATGAAGATTTGAAAGACAAGGTTTTCTTCTCTCACCTTTTTATTAAAAAAAAACAACATGTATTTTATATTCAGTTTTGAATCCATTTGGCTACAGTTGGAGAAACACCAGTCTGTCAAAAGAGCCTAATTTTGATAGATTAGCTGCAGCTCAAAGGTGCCCAGCAGGACTTCCCCAGAGCTGTCATGGCCCTGATGATTTCTCGATGCATACCAAGTGTGATTAAAGATGTTTGACGTTTCTTAGGCTGGGTCGACTTGGAATTGTATTCCCTTCATCATAGCAGGGGCTGCAGAAAGGTCACAGGGGATATGAGGCTATAGCAGCATCCTGAATCATAGAATGTCAGAGCAAGAAGGGATTCAAGGAATCATCTTGTCCCAGCTACTTATTTATCTGAACCTCAGAAAGTAGAGGTGAGTTTTCCAAGGGCACACAATGAGTTACTAGTAAAGCCAGTGCCCTAGCCCTGATAGAATTTTATGTACATGAACAAATGACTTTACTTAATGGAGCTTTATTTTTCTCATCTGGAAAATGGGGACAATGATACTACACAAGCTCATTGTGAGTAATGGTCTTTATTTAAGCCCAAGAATTTACAATGAGTGAGAGAAGAGGAATCCTTTTCTCAGTCCAAGGCAAAACACTCACTCTACATACCTTTTAACACTCCCCTTTCTTAAGGAATGACTTTTCAGGATATAAGAGTTCAGAATCTGTAAGACTAGGGATAAAATCACTTATGGTTGATATAGAATTCTAGAATATCAGAGCTGGAGGTGACTTTAAAATTAGAGTGTCAGTGAAGGAAGGATACTATAATATTTATAGAAAAATGGGTGGGATATGAAGAACACTGGATATGGAAAGTTTTGTAACAGGGAAATGAGGAGTTGAAGGGAGAGAGGGAATATGGCTGCCAGTGAGGTAAAAGGAGAGAGATGCCCCCTGCTAAGAGGCTAGTTTTGAAAAAATGGGGTTCCTGAGAAATGGGCCACTTGTGATAGCCAGAGGGGATATCTTCTTTATGGATTGATGTGGAAGATACCCCAGAGCAGGTAAGCACAGACCCTCCTGAGGGACAAGCCTCCCCCAGACTTAGTCACCCAGCAGGGGTCCGATAAGGACTGTTTATAGTTGACTAGCTGTCCTGAGGTTTAGTTTCCTCTATGTCCCTTGAAATGGTAGTCCTCTTATGTGACTGCGATATTCAAATAAAGATAAATTTTAATAACAAGTTTGGATTGAGGAGTATCAGGGAATAGGGAAGAGGTATTTCCCTAGATGAGGTTTGAGCCTCTCTCAGCTTTTGAGCTGAGACCAGGCCTCACAGATTGGTGGAAGGTTTCCTTTATTCCTGTTTATGCTAATCTGTGCTAGTTTTCTTAAATTCAAAGTCTTAGCAGTAGACAGCAAGAGGAAGAAAAGTTCTGACTTTCAAAGCTGGTTGGGCCTGTCTCTTTGGGCTGACGCCCTAAAGACCGGCCTCACAGTCAAACTGCTTCCCTTAAGTGCTTTTGTCCAATGAACACGATCACAGGGATCCAGGTATAGCACACAGTTGGGAAATGTAGGAATAGAGGCACTTCTATCCAGAGAGAGGGAGAGAGGCCTCCTTCCAGTTCCAGGGCCAGGAAGGAAGTGCTAGTCACAAGACCAGTTGCCACTCCCAGTTGCCCCTTCCCCCACAAACTGTCATTCTTGTCAATCTCTTCTCTCTTTAATATTCTCATTGTTCTAACTCAGTGGCAGAAAATCCAGAACTTGCTTTAGTTTTCTTTTCCACAATACTTAGAATGAAAACTTAAACTATTAGAGAATTTAGAGCATGGGAATACCAGAGGTAGGAGGAATTTCAGAAATTATGAACCTAGAATGTCAGAATTTGGAGGGACTTTAGAAATCATCTATTTCAAATCTCTAATTTTATAGATGGGGAAACAAATCTAGAGACAGGAAGGTCTCATATTGAGGGATCATTGGCAGAATCATTACTAAAACCCTGGTCTTCCAAATCCTACTCTGTGTCTCTCTGTTTTTTATCCCATTGACTCTCATTGAGCAAGCCCTATTTAAGCACCCAATAATTTTGAACTTTTTCAATAAATCAAATTTTGTTCTAGGTCTATGGTGATGGCAATTTTTTTCCTTTCATTTCTTTTATTCATTTTTAACATGTGTTAAAAAAATGAGTTCCAAATATTCTCCCTCCATCTTTCCTCCACTCATTGAGAAGTCAAAAGATATATCAGTTATACATGTGAAATCATGTAAAACATTTCCATATTAACAGTGTTGTAGAAAAGCAAGAAGAAAAACAAGAAACATAAAGAAAGTTTATGTGGGGGAAGTATGTTTCAACCTTCACCCAAAGTTTATCACTTTTATTTCTGGAGATAGCATTATTATTCATCAGCAGGACTTTGCAATTATGGATCATTATATTTATCAGAATTGCCAAATCTTTCACATTTGATGATCATCATTACATTATTGCTATTATTATGTACAAAGTTTTCTTGGTTCTGTACATTTCATTTTTGTCTTGGTTCATATAAATCTTCCCAGATTTTTCAGAAATCATCGCCTTCTTTACAGTACCGGATTCACAGTGTATTATAGTATCTACTCCAATGCCTTGCACATAGGAGTTGCATAATAAATGCTTGTTGGATTGAATGTAAATTTCTCCCTTTCTCTTTCTTTCTTTTACACACACATAGAGACACATGCAAAATAGAAAAGATAATATTTAAAACCAGTTCTAGATTATATAATCTGGACTTTATATGTTGTTGAAATTCAAAGAAAAAACAGAGGTCATTGAAGGGTAGAATCACTAGGGAAGGTTTATTAAAAGGAACAATGCTTTAATAGTTATATTTTAATCAGAGAAGATAAAGCAAGAGGGTATTACAGGTCAGGAGAGTAACATGAGATATATGTGCAAAACAGGGTATGCGTCAAAGTCAGGTATTTAGAGAAGGGAATGGCTAAACTATCAGGCTAGATACTTGTGTATTTGTAGTGGTGTTGCTCTTGACAATAATAGAAGTTTAGAAAAAAAGGTTTGGAGTTTCCATTTTGGAAATGTCAATTTTGAGATGTATACTGGACAATCATTTCCAGATATATGAGTTGTTTGGTAAATTGAGTCTGGAGCTCAGAAAGATGTTAGGGCTGGATATATAGATCTGGGAATCATCTTCATAGAGATTAGAATTGATTCCATGAGATTTAATAAGATTACCAAGAGAGAAAGTATAGAGGGACAAGAGGGACCTGAATAGAGCCTTGAGGGATAAAGTTAGTGTGGCTTGGATGAAGATCCAGCAAAGGAGACTGAAAAAGTACAGTCAGACCAAAAAAAGAACAATTAGAGATGACCTTTGAGACCATCTGGTTCAACTGCTATCCCTCTACAACATATCCAACAAGTGGTCATATAGCCTTCCTTTGAAGATATCTAGTGAGGTTGAGTCTACCAAGAGAAACCTATTCTACTTTTAGACAGCTCTAATTTTTAGGAAAATGTTCTTTTTGTATCAGATGTAAATCTGTCTTCTTAAAAACTTACTGTTCTTTGGTCAGCTTTAAGAAGACTAATCTCTCCTCCAGATGATAGCCCTTTTGATATGTGTAGATAGCTGTCATTCTCCTTACTCTCATTTCCCCAAATCTTCTCCAGGCTAAGCATTCCCAGTTCTTTAGCCAGTCCTCACATGATTACAAGACCCTCCAGTATCTTGATCACTCCTCTTTGAACACTTTCCAGCTTATCAACAATTTTCCTAAAATGTGGCCACAGAAATGAGACCCAAAGTTCTCTATGTGCTTTGATGAATAAAATAAAGGTGGATTCTGACCTCTTTAATCCTGGTCAATTTGAGTGGCATGTATTTAGTTTGGAGCTATATTTGGTTCTTGATGACATGCTTAGGAAGGGCATTAATGACCTGGAGAGGACAACCAGGATGCTGGGTAGAAGTAGAGGAGTGCTGGTTGAAAAAAGTCTAATATTTTTAGCCTAAAAAAAGTCTTGGAGGAGAGGTGATTCATGTATCAGATGTGTGTTTCTGTGGCAGAGGGCAGATTTGTTCTGTGTAACACTGTAAGATAGAACCAGGACTAACTGGGGAAGTTATAGTAGAGGAGGGTGATATAGTACAAATAGCTTAGCTTTGAATGGAGCCTGAGGCCAAATTTCAGGTCTGCCACTTTTAGTTTATGACCTTAGGTATAGTCACACCCTCTTGGAGGTTCCATTTTCTTTTCTAAAATATGAGAGGGGATTCATGCTTCAGATTGGGGAGCATTAAGAGAGATTCTTTTGGGCTTCTGCAAGTTCCTGTAAAACGAAGGTGTTGTGCTATGTTCTATGAACTTAGGACTTGAAAACTCCATTATTCTTATCTGGCCCAAGTGTAACTCTGATGGTTTCAGTTTAAGGCAGAGAAAAAGACCAAGGATTGAGGGAGGAGGACTGGATATTTTTTTATGAGTCAAGTGATAGATAAGAACTAGACTGGACTTCTAGGAGGGGATATAGGTCTAAAATGACTGGTTCCTATCCATTATATCCAACATTATAAGTTCTTATTCCTTTACCTACCAGAATATTTTTTGCTTTATAACCTTGCATGCCTCTCTGCTCTGTCAGTGCCAAACCACTCCACAGTCTTAAAAATCCTGTTAAGCCAGAGGCAGTTTAGCTTAGTCAAGTAATACCCATGCCCAAGAAAGCTTTTGTGGGAGACAAGGTTCGATGTCCCTTACCCAGGGCGATCTGGCCCCTTGATTTCCCTCTCTACCCTCTGTCACAGGCCCAGTTAGATCCTTACCCCATCTTCCTGCCAGGAGACCCTGTGTTCACGTCCTCCTACATCTCTATCTTTCTTCCTCCTTGAGTCTTTCTTCCATCCAACTCTATTCCTCGATCAGAGGCTACCTGGGTAGCATAAAGTACATTGGGCTGGGAGTTGGAAATGCTGGGTTTTAATCTCAATTGTCATTAGAACTCGAGTTCTTTGAGAGCAGTGTCTGTCTTTGGCTTTCTTTGTATCTCCAGCACTTAGCACCGTGCCTGGTACAAAGTTAAGTGCTTAATAATGAATCCTGATTGACTGTCTGTCACTTCCTTGATATGTGACCTTGGACAAGGCTGCTTTGGGCCTCTGTTTCCTAATCTATAAAAAGGGAATAATAACCTTTGCATTATCCACCTCACAGGGCCATGGGGGAGGAAAGCCTTTTATTAAACATCATAGGATTGGTAGCTATTATTATTTTTGTTATTTTCTTTCCAAGACTCTGTACTGCCCTTTATAGTCTTGTACCAGCAGTACTTACAGTGACAGGTTGTATAGATTCAAATCTAGGGCTCTCTTCCAGACCTTTCCACCCCCATCCTCCCAAGTTTGATGGGCCATTTATAGACTCAAAGGATTTGGAGCTGGAAATGACCTTAGTAATCATCTATTCCAAGCCTTTCATTTGTTTATAGGTGAAGAACTGAAGTCCAGGGAGCATTAGGGAATTGCCTAGTGGCATAGAGATAGAAAAATAGGATTCTGACCCAGATGCCCTGAGTCTAAATCTACTGTGTTTAAAAGGGGATCCAGTAATGTGTGTAGGTGGTATAGCCCAAACTCCTTCTTCTGGAGGACAGTGCCCATTCTCCCACAGAAGCTTTCTTTCTCTATTACTAAATAGCTCTAATACCTGGCTCTTACTCTACCTCTTGAGATCCAGAGTTAGCTCTTGGGATGGGGGCAGAATGATTTTTTTTTTCTCACAGCATAAGAGAATCTTTGCTCCATGGAGATAGAAGGGCAACATGAAAGGGTGAAGAATTGTAGAATTAAAGAATTTTTGCATTAGAAGTGATCCTACTGACCAGAGTCTGACTTGTATCAGAAAAAGAATCCTGGCATATACTTGAAGACAGCTATTATGTCCTCCTTCTTTATCTGTCCCCCCACCAGGATCAAGGATTGAGATGAGGAGAGGGGTTGATTGAGGAGATGGGAGGGAGAAGAGAAAACCCTGGAAGGACAGAAGGAAAGGGAGTGATGGAGAAAGAAGGGGAAGAGAGGAGGGAAAGAGGAGTGGGCAGAGGAGACCTAGCTGAGATAAGGAAGGGCAAGAGGGTGTGGGAGCAGAGCAGGGGAGACAGTTTTACAGATGCTCCTTAAAATGCCCACTTAATTGAAGAGAGGGGTTTGTTATTCCTTTAAAGAAGATTATGTGCTGGGTGTTTGAAAGTGATTCTGATGCTAACCAGGGTGAAAAAGCCATGGAACAGCTGTCCTCAGGCATTTACCCAGGAATAGGAACCACCCCCAACCATAGTCTCTTTGGCCCCTTCACTTGCTGAGTACAGGGGTGACATTGGCCAAGGAGCCTCCTTGGAGGACTGTTCATTTCATCTTCAGTATCTCTGACTGTGGCTTTCTGAAGGCCATAGCTGTTTGTTCTACCTTAGGACCAGGGCCCCCACAAGACAGGAACTGGGTCTTCTCTCAGCCTAGGGGTCTCCTGTGGGTAGAGACTGTGTCTATACTAGGGGCAGGAACTGTGTTTGTCCCTAAACCATAGAACACTCTTTCTCCCCTTAGATAAGGGGCCCTGTTAGGGCAGAGACTGTATTTGCCTCAACTCAGGGACTCTTTGAGGGTAGGGGTTTGTCCATACTAGGGGCAGGAACTGTTTGCCCATAGACCCTAGGGGTCTCTGAAGACTGGAATCTTGCTGCTCTAAGGTAAGGGACCCCATTAGCACAGTGACTGTATTCACCCTTGAGCTCAGGGGCCTCCTGAGAGTAGAGCCTGTGTTCATACTAGGGGTAGGAACTGTGTTTGCCCCTAGACCCTAGGGCTCTCTGATGACTGGACTCTTTCTCCCCTTAGGGCTGAGAGTGAATCTACCTTTGAGCTCAGGGACTCTTCAGCACATGACCTTTTGGAGGGTACCAGCTGTGTCTCTTCCTTCTGTCTCTCCTACAATGGCTAGTATAGGTCTTTGTCTGTGGCATATTCCCAATTGCATTCCCTGCATGCCAGACAGACTTCTTTGGGTCATATTGCTAAATCTGGTAGCTTAGTAGAAGCTTTCCAAGGCTTGACAGACACAGTCATGGTGTTGGAGTCACTAACCATGTTTTGTGCTTCCTGGCCCTTCTCATTTCAGCCTCCCAGATTGATCCCACTGACCTCCAGGAGCTGTTCCAGGAGACATCAGCAAATGTCTTTCGAGTCAACTCAACTGGTGCGTAGAAAGCTCAGGTGTCTGGTCCTGTCCCCTAGAGCCTTTGAGTGATTTAATCTGCATTGTGCACCTGCTACCCACAAGGCCAACACTGACTGTTAGGGACAGGAGAGACCCTCAGGCAACCTGAAGGACCCTCTGATAAGAGGTTCCCTTGGCTCAGGATCAGACAGAGGATGAGTTCAACTTATGGAGTCCTGGAGTTTAGCACAGCTGAGTCTCAAGACTGGGGCTGAGATTGAGAATCAGAGAATAGGGGTTATTAGGAGTCACAATTGACCAGAACGGAGTCAAAAGGCCCTGGCCAGGTTTTGGGATATCTTCAGGATTCATAAACCTAGAAGCTCAGTATTCAGTGCCATCCAATCATGGGGTGACATCAAGGATAAGGGGAAAGGAAGGCTGGGGGTGAGCAGAGAGGGCCCAGCCATCATTCAGGACCGGGAATTGTCCTGTTTTCTTTGTGTCCTATAACTTATGGCAAAGGCCTGGGCAGGAACCGTGGTAGAGATGGTATCTCCCCTGTGTAGAAGCTCCAAGCTCCAACACTAATAACTGTCTTTTCCATGATGACCAGGATCTTGGTTCTTAGCACATGAACAGAAAGGGTTGGAGAACCTGGATAATGAAAATCCATGGATAAGCCAACTCCACATTTTAGCCTCTAAAACAGGGACTCATATCAATGAGGAGCTTGAAAGTAGCCCAGAGGGCTAGAGCATAAACCCTGTGTACAATGTCCATCCCTCACAAATGGCATCAGCTTCCTCCTCTTTGAAGATCTTCAGGGAGAGGGAGCTCACAACCTTTCCTGCCCCACTGAACTATGGGATATCAGGCCTCCTGCTGCCCTGAGTCACTGAGCCAGCTGTGATAGATGCTTATTGCTATGTATTTGTCCCTCCCTCTCTTGCTCACATCTCTCACTTGTTCCTGGCAGTGACCTCCTTGGAAGGGAGCCTCCGATCTCTGGGTACTGCAGGTGACACCCTGGAGCTGCGCAGTAGCCTGTAAGTGCCATTCACCTTGGGATGGGTTTTGAATGTATACATGGTCACTCTGGGGTGTGAGCTCAAATGTATACCCACCCAATCCCTACATAGAAGTATCTCTACCCATTCTACTGCTTCATACACAAGGATATGTACACAAGGATTGCCATATAACCCTCAGGTGTGCCTACACTAACACATGGCATACATATATATGTATACACATCTCTATAGGCACACATGTAAGGTCCTGTATCACTTTCATGTTGGGTCATTTATGTTTTTTCCCCTAGACAAATTACTGTATAGCTGCCTCATCCTACCCTCACACACATCCCACCCCAAATTATACTTGGGAATTGATTATTTGAATCCAAAAGTAAGACTTTACTTTAAAAAAAAATAAGATTTTATTGGCCTATTTTGTATCATGTAGATTTCTCCTTATGCAACTTTCCTTTTCTTCCAGAGAACCATCCCTTATAATAGATATTTTTAAAGAAAAAGAGATATAATTGAAAAAAACACTAGTCAATCAGTAGATCGGAAAGCATATCCTTATGTGTTGTGTTACATACTTTTGGACTCCCTACCTCTACAAAGCAGGTGGAGGAGATGACGGCTTTTATCACTTTTTATTTTTATCTGAATAGATTGAGCACAATATTCCAACCTGTCATGATCTTTTTGATTAGCTATCCTTCAGTTTATGGCATAATTCTTAGCATATTGTAAACACTCAATAAAAAGGGGTTGAAGGAAATTAATTTAATTATTAATTAATTTAGCTTCTCCCAACTACTAGCTTTATGTCATCTGAGAATTAGCTCATGCCATCTGTGCCTTTTTTCTAAGTCATATATAAAAATTATTAACTAGCATAGGGTCAGATAGATCCTGGGGCACTCATCTAAAGACTTCCTTCCAAGCTGATATCAAACCACTCTTTTGAGTCCAGCCATTTAATTAACTTTGATCAGTTTTGAATCTTTTAATTGTACTATATTCTAGTCCATATCATATCACAACATTCTCTCTCCAGTTCTGTGGTATCTGATCTTTCAAAGATTACTAACAATGACTCAGCAATAATATCTCCCATTTCTTTTAGTTTTGGAGATTGTAACTCACCTGGGCCAGGTGATCTGAACTCCCCTAGGACAGTAGTGCACTCTCATATTATCTCCTTACTAATCTTGTAGACTATCTTTACTAATTCTGTCCTTCTTTGTTCCTTCTCCTTGGCAGGGGAGACAACAGTAGTAGAAGAAAATTTGCCTTGAGAGGGGTCAGAACTTGCAGGAAATGTGCTTGGAACCAAGTGGGAAAGAAATGAGGGGATAGGAACTTCAGCCAGCCTCTCAATGACAATGTGATTCTCACCTGTCTCAGTCTTTCATGGAAAAAAATAAGAGAGTTGAGCAGCTCTTCTTGCTAGGATCACTAATCAATATCCTATTCAATCCAAGTAGAATTCTTTAAATCTAAGTTGTTTAGCAAGCTCCCTTAGTATCCATACACATTTTTTTCTGAACTACTTCCCCTTTTCCTAGTTATAAAAATTACTTCTCTTTATGTCTCCAGAATTTAATTCTAGGGAGTATCTTATATCTTCTGAACTGATTTGTTCTATAGAATTTTAGCATTTCTGATCTTAACTAAGTCTTCTGTGAAACCTTTGAATTTTGTTCTTGTAAAACTAGAATATTTGTCAGCCTATTCCTTACTTTCCCCTTCTCAATCACAAATTCTAAGATGAAGTGGTCATTTCCTTTTGAAGTTCTCATCATGTTCACCCCAGCAATCAATTCTTCCTTGTTGGTGACAATCAGATCAAGAATAGAATTTCCTCTGACCAGTATCCTTTCTTTTGAAAGGAAATTATCAAGCCATTTCTTAGAATAATTAGTTACTCTGCTTTTGAGAGACAGAAAGAGAAAGAAAGACAGACAGACACACATACACACACACGCACACACACAGACAAACAGAGACAGAAAGGGAGGGAGGGAAGGACGGAAAGAGAGAAAAGTAGAGTGGCAGGGAGAGAGAGAGAGACAGACAGACATACTATAGCAACAGGAGAGATAGAGAGAGAGAGAGAGAGAGAGAGAGAGAGAGAGAGAGAGAGAGAGAGAGAGAGAGAGAGAGAGAGACAGAGAGAGAGAGAAAGAGAGAGAGAGAGAGAGAGAGAGAGAGAGAGAGAGAGAGAAAAAATTTCCAGATGATGATAGACTTCTTTCACTAGTCTATCATGTTTCTGAGCCAGAATTGTGATTTATTTCCTTTTGTTCCTTTTGTCTTCCTCTTTTGGTTTCAGTGGTCTCTGGTGACAGTATTGGAAGGAGGGTCAGATAGGCATTCTCCTCCAGGTCTCCTGAAATTCCCCTTAAAGACCACTTTTTTGCCACCAGCAGACTTGGGTACAAATGTGGGCCCTGCTAATTATCACTAGCTGTGTAACCTTTGGCAAGTCCCTTGCCTTGGGCCACTGACTTCAGTTTCTTCATTTGTAAAATGAGAATGTTAGTCCAGGTTATTTCTAAAACCATAAATCATAGCTCAAAACCCTATGATTCTGTGATTTCAAGCCCAATATTCTTTCAACTGAAAGCATAGAGGCTTTTCATCAAGTACACACACACGCACACACACATGTCCACTCCTGGCCACAGGCACAGATATTTACCCATACCTGAAAATGAGATCGTTGTTTGATCCTGTCTGGCCTGCTGCCGAGTCTGATGGAGGAATCCATGTTTGAGACCTCCTTTCTGAGGTAGGAGATGATGACTTAGGTTCAGTTTAGGAGATCAGACTGGGGGTCTCAAGGCCAGGATACCCAGGTAGTATTTTCCCAGTGCCAAGGCCAGCTCTCTTCCATATCAGACTGGATTTATCCCAAAGACATTGTCCCTTCTGGACAAACATTGGATAAGAGGAGAATGATAGGGCAAGAGGAGCCAATGAGTTAAAAAAAAATGCCTTTATAACCCAAGACTATGGCCAGCCTTGGCTCCAGCCCAAGCCTCAGTTCAGCTTTGTGGCTGGGCAGTATCTGTGCCCACTGAAACCAATTTAGCACTTCATAGGGAGTCTATAATAAGTCCTTAAGCTTATCCTTTCATAAAGTTTATTCCAAAGTAGTTTAGTGGCAAGTCTACCAAGCTAGGAATAGAAGACAATTTCTAATGCCAATGATAGGACTTCCTAGCTGTGCCACTTTGTGCATGTTCTTTTTCCTCTTGGGACCCCCAAATCCTTATATGTAAGGGGAAGCAGTTGAACTAGATGATAGTTTAGAGCTTTTCTTAATTTCTCTGAGTTTTCTCTATGCCTTTTAGTGCCCAATAAAGTATTCTGCATGAATTCCTTCCTTCCTAGCTTCCTTCCTAGCTTCCTTCCTAGCTTCCTTCCTTCCTTCCTTCCTTCCTTCCTTCCTTCCTTCCTTCCTTCCTTCCTTCCTTCCTTCCTTCCTTCCTTCCTTCCTTCCTTCCTAGCTTCCTTCCTTCCTTCCTTCCTTCCTTCCTTCCTTCCTTCCTTCCTTCCTTCCTTCCTTCCTTCCTTCCTTCCTTCCTTCCTTCCTTCCTTCCTTCCTTCCTTCCTTCCTTCCTTCCTTCCTTCCTTCCTTCCTTCCTTCCTTCTTCCTTCCTTCCTTCCTTCTTTCTTCTCTTCCTCATGCATACATGCACATACACATGCATAGTACAGCTTGCATCTCTGAATATCTTTCAAGTTTATAAAACCTTGTGCTTACAACCCCTTCTGTGAGACAAATCTCAGAAATATTATTTTCCCCAATGTATAGATGAATGAAAGGGGTCAAGCTGAAATTTGAAACCAGGATTTTTGCCTCTACATCAAAGAATTTTGTCTCTGTACTACTCAGTCAGATCAAAATGCACCATGATGCCAGATCAGACACAAACAACACTATTGTACACATAGAAACTCAAGTACAGGTATAAACCATCCCTCTCATATTTAGAAACCCTGTGAAGCAGGTAGTGTACATAGTATTTCTTTCCATTTTACAGATAAAGAAATTGAGTCTCAGTGATATGATTTATCCCATGTCATGCAGCTAATTAGGGTCAGAACTGAGATTAGAATCCAGGGCCTCTGATTCTATACCTTAAATACATATGTGTGTGTGTGTGTGTGTGTATGTGTGTGTGTGTGTGTGTAGCATATCTAGTCACCATTAATATGTGTTTATGTACACACAAACACACATATACATAGAAACGTATACACATAATATGGCAGCTTATAGTATTGTAGTATTATTGTAGTATTAGCTGTAGTAGTAACACTGTAGTATTAGCCCTACTGGGATTGAAATGAGAAAAAAACAAAGCAAAACAAAGAGAAAACCAGTGCTATCCATGATGAAGTGCAGAAAACCCCCAGAGAACTCTTCTATAGAAAAAAAAAAGTTTTAGCATTAGAAAACTTTGTCGCCTCTAATGAAAATGTCTCTGGCCCCTGTTCTGCTGTCATGGAGACATGAAGATCATTTTTCAGCAGTGGAGGCTGACAGTTGGGCTGGGGGCCCTGAAGGGAGAGACAAGATGAGAGGGGCCAGGAAATTGCTTGTAACAACAGCCATCCGTCACTGTTAGGTTGGCTCCTACATTCTGTGGAGGTTTTTCCAGGAGGGTTTTTCCTCAGGCCTGAGGTAGGCCTTGCAGTGTGTCCCCATCTTCTTTGTAGCATGTGAGTGGGAGGGTGTGAGTCCTGTGTCCCACTTCTGTACATGTGCCCCTCTATCCCACAGTGGCCCCTTCCTTAAGTGTCAGTTTGACTGAATCCTGAGTAGGGTACAAATCTCTCTAGGAGTAGGGAGGCCTGAGGGCACAGAACAGTAAAGGGCTATAGGGAGAATCCTGGCTGCTCAGAGCGATGAGAAACCTCTAAGATCATCTACTACAGTCTCCTGCCCAACTCAGGAAACCTCTTTAGTCTCTGTGTGAATACCTCTTGTGATGAGGAAGTCATTACTTTCAGGAACTGAGGCACAGATATCATTATTAGAGGGTTCTCCTCATCATCCTTTTAATGTCTTCCTCCTCTTATGTGGCTTTTCTTAGAGCTGACAATACAGTATTCTAGATGGAGTCTGCCCAGGGCAGAGGAAAGTAGGAGTGTCACCTCCTTTGCTCTAGATACTCTACCTGGATATGTTGATGGAGCTGTGATTTCATTAACATGGATACCCCTTCCAGCAGTTCGGATTGCTATCCATCCTTACCTTACCATTCTAGGTGACCCTTTTAAAAAAGTTTTTTTTTTTTAACTCCTTACTTTCTGTCTTAGAATCAATACTAAACTTTGGTTCCAAGGCAGGAGAGTGGTAAGGGCTAGGCAATGGGGGTTAAGTGACTTGCCCAAAGTCATATAGCTAGTAAGTACATAAGGACTGGATGATTCTTTCCCATGTCCTAGAACTTTGCAAGGAGGCCACCCAATACCTTGGAGGCCTTATTGCAGATCTCCTAATATTAGGAGGAAACCAATGGAGCACTCTGGCTTCTACAAGTAGATAGGATGCAGCCTATGATCTGAGTCAAGAGGAGCAAATGAATGGAACTGTTAAAGTCCTCTGGAAACATTTCAGTTTAGGGAACTCTTTGGAGCAGAGGAGGAAGTTGGGCTATTTCCCAAATGGGCTGACGTTTGTTTATTTAGCTTCACTCAAGTCAGAGCTAACAGTCCCAGTGATTTTGAATAGGCCTATGTGGTTCCTCGAATACAAGTAGAGTCCATCTGGCCAATCACAGATGGCTTGTTGTGATATAGGCAGATTTCCCTGGCTAGGCCATAATGTATATCATTTTTCAAAGAAGATAATATATGCCAAGCACTTTGTAATATAAATGCCAGATATTGTTGTTATTGTTACAGATTGTCCAGGAATGACCCAGAGATTGCTTTTTCTGAAGTTGGGGAACTAATCCTGGGAGGTCACCAGGGAAGAGTCTGACTCTGGACCCTTCTATGCTTCATGAAACCTTGGACTGGCTGTGTATCTCCCCTACTGCCTTATAAAGTCCTAAAGGTTATAGATGCTAAGAAATATTTAGTCCTGAACTAAGAATATAGTGCTTACATACCCTAGGATTCTAAGAAGACACAATGCTGAGCTTGGAATCAGGAAAATCTGAGTCTGAACCCTGTGTCAAATATTGAGTAGTTGTGTGCCCCTGGGCAAACCTCTAAAAAATATAATACTCCTTGCAGAGAGAAACTAATTTCTACCTGCCTCAGATGCCTCAGTCTCCCCATCTCCCCTAAATTTTAATCTTTACAACATGACTGAAAAATAAAATAATGGTGGCACATACCTGTAGTCCCTGCTGTGGAAGCTGAGGCTGGTGTATTGCTTGAGTTGGGATTCTGAATTGCAGCACCCTAAGCTATTCAGTTATCTGTACTAAGTCTGAAGGGTTGTCATGTTGCTAAAGGAGTAGTTTTGTTATGAGTGACTCCAGAGTGGGAAGACCAGGACCAAAGGGAAGAAAGTCCAAGGAGGCATATTTCACTCATCATAAGGAGGAGCACCCTAACACTGAGGACTTTTGCACAATGGGATTGGGCTGCCTTGGGAGTCAGGAAATACTCTGGCACTCGAATCCAGGAAGTTATAGAATATTCTACTAAGAAGGAATGTAGAACATGCAATGTCAGAGCCGGAAGTGAACAGAGGACATCAAACATAATACCAATAACTCACATTTAGGATTTTAAAAAAAATTCTTTCCTTAAAACTATGCTACATGTAAGTGCTCTATTCCATAATTCTCTCCACTTTCAGAGCCAGTAAGTGACCCATTGCTGCCCCTGAACTCCCATACTTGTTAGTTGTTTGGGATCTTAGGCAAACTATTTCCCATCTCTAAATTGCTTTATCTTGCTTACACTACCTGCCTCACCTAGTAATGAGGAAGCTAGGGAGTGCTTTGTAAAATCAGAGGTAGTATCAAGGAAATGGGAAGGAATAATCAGGGATGACAAAGTAAGAGCAAGTGGAAAAAATGAATTAGAGGGAGCTCAGTTCTCTAGGGAGCTTCCTGATTGTTGGCAAAATGTGTCCAATGTATTCTTTTATATAATCTTAACAACACCCTTGTGAGTGAGGCAGGACAAGGGTTATTTCCTTCATTTTATAAGTGAGAAAAACTGAATCTCTGAAAAAATAAAGGACTTACCTAAGGCTATGCTACTGTCAAGTAATGGGTGATACTGCCTATCAGAATCAGAACCTAAAAACCTCTCTGAGCTAGATGCAAAAAAGCAGACCAGTCTACTAATGTGAAATATAATAGAGGTAAATCTCTAGTCCTTTGCTTTGGCTCAAAAAGTGAACTTCCTAAGTTGCAAAGTTGGAAGAAATGGCAAGATCATTTTTTACCTCAAAAAGATGTGGACGTTTTAGTGAATTGCAAGCTTAGTACAGATCAAGAGAGTGATGTGGCAATTGAAAAAATGACCGTGACTGTTTTAACAGGTATATAACGTCCCACCCAAACAAAATGCCTTCTCTATGCACATATAAGGAAGTATTCTACTTGACCTCCCCCATGCATTAACATGCACATACATATATACACATATACATGCACACATAGAATGTACATTTCTTGAGAACAAGCATAAACTGTTTTTTGTTTTTTGGCTATGTATGCCCACAGCTTCAAACAGAACCATGCAGAATCACAGAATCATAGTTCATCAATAAACATGTATTAAGTACCTGTTATGGGCCAGGTATTGCAATAAGTGATGGGAATACACCCCAAAAGGTTAAAAAACCCAATGAGGGGGGGCAACATCATACCAGGAGCTGTAAGAAACCTGGAATCCAGTGGACTGAACACATGTAGTGGCAATACAAAAAGGTCCATTTCGGGGGGGTTCAATATTAGGAAGAACATTCTAACAATTATTGCTGTCCAAAAGTGAATTATTATATACTGCTGGGAAGTAGCAATTCCCATGAAGTATGTGGGATCCTTACTGTTCCTTCAGTTCTCTAAAAACCCATAAAGTAGGACTTCCAGCTTGGAGCAGAGCAGTCGGTGGGGGGTGCAACTCTGGTCTCAGATAGCCAAAGGGCTGTCGCATGGCAGGGGGAGCCCATGGGCATGCTGTGCCCCAAGACTGGAGACCAAAGAGGGGGCATGGAAAGGCAGATACACATTTTTGCCTTTTTCCTGCCATACTATACTTCCTCCAATGAAACTAGATGGATCTTAGAGACCTCAGTTTCTTCTTCCTCCTGGGAGAGGAGAGGATGTAAGCTCTGCTTTGGAGGATGAATGAGATTCAAAGAGAGGCAGAAAGAAAAGACAGGCAGGCATTGGGATTGCTGAGGAAGGAAGTTTGAAGGGAGGAATTGTGGTTTAGTCCTGTCTCTCTCTAGGACAAAAGGGCAAAGGGCTAGGCAATGGGGGTTAAGTGACTTGCCCAGAGTCGCACAGCTAGGAAGTATCTGAAGTCAAGATTTGAACCCAATCCCTCTTGACTGGAGACCTGGCTCACTAGCCACTGAGTCTCTTAGTGGCTCCTGTCTCACTTTTCTTAAACATACTCTTTATCTTCACTGGTTTTCCTCGCACTTGTCTGACTCCTCCATCTCAGGTTTTTTGGCCATGACATTATTCATCTTCCACCTTGTGAGAGTGAATATTCCTCAAGTCTTTTTTAAATTACCTAATCCTTGAGGCAATAGGGAACCCCTGAATAGGGGGATAATTTGGGCAGATGTGTTCATTGGTAGCAATGTGTAGGATGGATGAGAGAAGGAAGGAAGGAAACAAACATTTATTAAGTGCCTACTGTATGCCAGGTATGAATATTTGGGAAACTTGAGTCTCAGAGGTCATTATAAGGCTTAAAATTCCAGCTCTCACATCTTTTCCCCCAACCTTTATCTTCCATCTTAGAATCAATGTTGTGTGTTGGTTCCAAGGCAGAAGAGCAGGAAGGGGAGTTGAGTGACTTGCCAAGTATCACACAGTTAATGTCTAAGGTCATATTTGAATCCAGGACCTCCCATCCCTAAATCTGGTTCCCAATCCACTTAGCCACACAGCTCTCTCTGAGCTTTACAAATTTTATCTCATTTATTACTTCTAGCATTCTGGGTGGTTGGTTGCTATTTTTATCCCTGTTTTAGAACAGTGCAGACAAGCTAGATGGCTCAGTGGGTAGAATGCCAAGCCTGGAGACAGGAGATCCAGGGTTCAGATCTGGCCTATGACCCTTCCTAGTTGTATTACCTTGGACAAGTCACTTAACCCACTTGCCTAGCCCTTACTGTTCTTCAGTCTTGGAAACAATGCTCAGCATCAATTCTAAGACAGAGGGGAAGGAATGAAAAAAATAAATTGAGGCAGACAGAGGTTGGGTGATCTGCTCAGGTCCAACAAGCTCCTAAGTGTTGATTGGAACTCAAAACTTACTGAGTGTAGGCTCCACACTCTGTGCTAGTTGGGAGGCTGCTGCAATCATCTGGATGAGGAGTGAGTCTCAGGTAGTGTGTGAGTGTAGAGAAGAGTTTTATCAGGGATGTAGAGGCAGTACTGTAAGATGCATTAACCCACTGCCTTCTGGAAAATCAGAGTGGCTAGATGATAAGACTGGGACAGAAGGGTGGCATCTATGGATGGCAGCCTTGGGGGGCACCTAACACACTCAGTTTGGGCCCACTGGAGCTTGACACATCTCTAGGATACCTTAGCTAATCAAGTGTCTTTCCCTAAAAACCCAAAGAAGGAGCTCCTGCACATCTGATTGCTTCCACTCTAAAAAATGGGGACACTGAGACTCGGATACCATGTGATTGACTAAGGCCCAAGAGGGGATTGAGCGGAGGCAGGGGTGGGAGGGTGAAGGGTGGAGAGGTTTCAATAAGAGGGAGTGAGGCTCAGGGCTTCCACTGTCCCACGTACTATGAAGAGGCCTGGGACATCCCCAGGAAACAATGAAAAGTAAGAGGAATGAAGGAGGGGGCTGCATAGCTCAGGAAGATGGGCTGGAGAAGTGGGATCCTACCTTCCTTGAGACCCGCAGCACTCGCAAACCTCATTTTGTGCCTTCCCTTCTGGGGTTCATGCTTCTGTTGGTTGACTGGGTAATCTGAACCTCAGCCCCCTTCACCTCATCATTTTTAAGTCATTGGGACAGAGATTAACTCTTCCCATTCTCATTCTGCCATTTCAGATGTTTCTGATTCTTCCATTTGGGGTTTTCCTGGCAAAGAACCAGGCATGGTTTGTTGTTTCCTTCTCATCTCCTCTTACAGATGAGGAAACTGAGGCAAAGAGGATACAGTGGCTTGCTGGGGATCTCACAGCTAGTAAATGTCTGAGGCTGGATTTGAATTCAGAAAGATGAATCTTCCAGACTCCAGGCCTGGCACTCCATTCATTGGTACCACAGAGCTGCCTACCCCTTCCATTTAATAGATGAGAAATCCCCTACATAGCATGACTCAGGGAGGCTTCTTGGTGGTCACACGGAAGCCCGTAGCAGGGACAAGACACATTCTTAGACCCCATCCTGTGGTTGTGCAAAGTGCCTTGCTGTCCTGAAAGCATTTTGTGAGAGCTTTTATTGTTAACATTATTTTTACTCTTAAGTACTACAGAATACTTTATATCTTTGGATTGTTCTTGCCTTCGATGCTTTCCTGTGGTAGAAGACTCAGGGTGTTGATATAGCATTTAGTTAAATTTTGCTTTGTTAATTGTATGTTGCCAAAACCCATCTCCTTTTTCAGCCTGTGCCTCTCTCTCAGACTAAGAACCCTCCAGGCTTGCAGCACTAATTGCCTGTTGGGCTTTCCTACCAGAATGTCCTGTAGGCATCACTGATTCAGCAAGTTCAGAGCAGGACATTTTGGATTTCTCCTCACATCTAGATTTCCTTTTTCAAACTTCTCTATTTCTGTAGTTGGTGTTTCCCTCCATCTTTCTACTCACTCAGCTTCAAAACTTTAGCATTATCCTTGATGACTCCCTTTCCCTCAATCTGTATATCCAATCAAGTTGATACCTCCACAACCATTCTCAAATTTGTCTCCACAAGCATAGCCTCTACCTAGAGAAATCCAGTTTTTGTTGTCATTTTTCAGTCATGTCTGACTGTGGCCTCATTTGTAGTCTTCTCAGCAAAGATACAGGAATGATTTTGCCAAGGGTCACACAGCTAGTGAGCATCTGAGATTTGAACGCAGGTCTTCCTGACTACAGGCCCTGTGTTCAATCCACTGTCCCACTTAGCTGCCCTAGAGGAATCTAGTACCTTTGGAGTTAAATATCTTCCTTCCTATTCCATTCAGAGCTTTGTCAAATTTTGCCCGGGCTACTGAAATTTCTTCTCTTTTTCTTCCTTCTGCATAGCTGCCAAAGCAGACTGTGTCTCCCCACTTCTAAAAAATCTTCATTGTCTCCTAATTGCTTCTAAGATAAAACATATGCCCTTTGGCCTGGCATTTGAAGCCATCCACACTAGTACTCCTACCTGCCTTCCCAGTCTTGTTTCCTATTGCTTCCCTTCATGAGCTCTCCGCCCTGATAAAACAGACCTCCTAGCTGTTTGCCCCACAAATAGCTTCTCCTCATCCACATGGCTTCCCTGGCTTCTTTCAGGCCTCCCTGGTCACAAAACCTGTCTGATCTCTCCAGGCTGGGGCATTCTCTCCTTCCTACTCTTACTTGCTATGATTTTGCTTCTATTGTCTGTTTACATGTATTCCTCTGGGAGAATATGAGTTCCCTAGAGACAGGGATTTGTTTTTTACTCTAGCACCGAGCCTAGTGCCTTGCACATAGTAGGTACCCCCAAATACTTGTTGACTGAAGTCAGGTGGAAGGGACTGATAGCTTTCTCCTTAGACCTTGAGCTTCCTGAAAGCCAAGAGGCCTTCCCCAGCCCTCCAGATTGGACAACATACTCTCTGTAGGCCAGCCAGAGAGGTCCCACCTTTCCCACAAGTCTTTGAGGTCATTTTCCCCTCCTTCCTGTCACTTAGGTACATAATCAGCTCCAGGTTAGGTACACAGGGAGACTTGGTACAGATACATTCATAGGCTCTGGTACTTGAACCTTAGATACCATCTAGTTCAGCCCCCTGTTGTACAGATGAAGGAACTGAGGCCTTGAATGGCTCCTTGACTTGCCCAGGGTCAAGTAAGTAAGAGAGCCGAGCCCAGGATCCTAATCCTCTGATTCTAAACTCAGTATCTTCTCCTAAGAGCACACAGCCTACCCCAAAGGGGCCATGCTTGTTGAGGCTGGGCTGATTTCCACAGCTTTCTGGGAATATGTGGGGAGTCCAGAAATCTGCAAAGCTGGAACAAAACGGCCCGATGAGGGAAGATATTTAATCGGCCTCTTGGGATGAGTAACCGTAGCTGCAAGTGCTCTTCCCTGACTGCTCTGCAGTAAGTGGGGCTCCCCAGGATGCCACACTTGTCATTCTGCAGCGTTGCAGCATTTTCTGTGGCCTTGAATGCTCCATAGTCATACCCAGAAGGGAAGTGGCCTATCCAAGGTCACACAGCAGGTGACAGGAGGCTCCCTGAGTCCTGTGGTAAAGGGCTTTTTCCTAGGCAATAGTCTCCTTCCTCCCCCTCCCCCTTTCATGCACACATTCATGCACACAGCCCTGTTCACATACATACCAAACAGCAGAGAAGTACAGTGTTCTGTCCTATTATGTCTGAGCTAATTCTCTTGGTGCGAAGAACAAGACAAAAGCAGACCAGCTTCTAACTGCAGTTTTGGAATGAGCCCTAACCCTGACCACAGATTAAGAGATCTCTGGTTCCTTGATCACAGACAGATCTCTTCCCTCAGTTTTTCACTTAACTTTAATTCTGGTCACACAGTGGTGCCAGACTGAGCCCTGACTTTGGGATAAGACTGAACCCTGACCCTTTCCCCAGAACTTGACTCTTACCCAAAACTGGTTATTGGTCTTGGCCCCAAATCGAGCCTTGACCCTGTCTTAGGCTGAGCCTTGACTCTCACCCCAAATCAAGTCCTGGCCATAGACAGACCCTTGTCACTGACCCCAGATTGAGGCTTGATCCTGAATAATGATCTAATAGAAAAACACCATGAGTTGGAATGTGAGGAGTCTGAACACACTGGTCTCACTTAAGACCCATGTGGCCTTGGGTAAGTCACTCTGTCTCAGTTTCTTAATTTGTAAAACAAGAACAGAACTGGATGACCTCCAATGTCCCTTCTACTTCGACTCTAGCATGCCATGACCCTGGCCAGAGACTGAGCCCAAGTATGGCTACAGCCTGACCCCTGACCCTCACCCCAGACGAAGACTTCACTCTGACCAGTGTTGGCAACTTGAGGCCAGCCACACATTTTGGGGCATTAGAGCTTGTTCTCCTGGCCTCCTTAGATGACCCTTTAGGACTTTTCTTGCTCCAACACTGATTTCTAGGGAGGGGTCTGGGAATTGAAAGCCTTCTCCAGTGATGTGGGAGCCTAGCCTGGATTTGTGTGTAAGCACTGGGTGCATGTGGGATCAAGGCATGTTGGTTGGATCAGGTTAATCCAAGCTATGCCCGTTGTTGCTCATGGACAGCGTCTCTTTAAAGGGCTTAGTCTGTTAAGGGAATGGAGGCGTCCTTTCAGAAATATTCATGGTAAAGCTTTCTCCTGGAGCTCAGAGGAGGCGGGAGAACAGGGCTATCTGAAGCTTGGAGAAAATCCCTCTCAATTGAAGCGGCAGGTGACTGCAAAGGCCGTGTGTTGCCAGATGGACTTTGGGAGCCGGAAGGAGGCTATAGAAAGGAATAGAAACTTGCAATCACTGCTTTATCATTCCTATTTAGAAAGACTTTCTGCTGGTAGCATTAAAACCTAATCACCTGGGTTGGGCTTTGATAAAAGCCAGCAGCAGCAGCAGCATGACATCTGGGCTGGCTAAGCATGCTACTTCCCTGTCTCGTGGATGCACATACTGTGGCTGCTGGACTAGAAGCACTTGGTTGGGGCAGGGGACTTAGTGCAGTGGAAAAAGCCCATGGATTCCCAAGGCAGAAGATCTGGGTTTGAATCCCAGCTCTGCCACTTAATGAGTCTTGACAGCATTGATGTCTCAGTAACAATCACCAAATAACAGCAATAACAACAACAAAAGCCACAGCCTTTCTGGCCGTGACCTGGGCTATCTTGAGCTGTAATGAGGTTTTTTTCTCTCTGGAGATCTTCAAGCAGAAACTGGAGAATAAGGGACTTGTCTAAGGTCACTCAGTTTGTATCTGAGACCTGATTTGAACTTGGGTCCTCCTTCCTTCCAGTCCAATGCTCCATCTACTGAGACATCTAGCTTCCTACTCAGCATAGTACTACAGGTCCTTTAGGCCTAGTCTCAGCCTGCTTCTTCAGGCTTCTCTCCTATTGTCCTGCATGGATGCTACTCCTGGGTCAAACCAGATGGGATGGAGAAAGAGCCTGGAAATCTAGCAGCTGTAGCACCCTAGTTTATTACTACAGGCAGTGGGGCACAAGAGGATAGGGAGCAGAGGGATCCTAAAGACTAGATCCTCTCCAGGTACTGCCCAGACCATCAGACACTTAATTCCTCTTTCCTCTAGCTCAAGGCCCAAGAAAACAGTGAGCACACATAGTTGAAGAGGTAATTTAGCTAAGCCTCTGCAACTGAGCAGTCCTACAAAGACCTTTATCATTCTGAACAGCAGGGAGCTTCTCCAGAGCTGGGGTGAAAAGGGTCCCTCCATCCTGCAGGCTCTCCATCATCACAGCAAAGGGAGGATGTAGTACTGTGGCGTGGAGAATCATACACATTTGGAGATTTAGAATTCTTATCAAAAAAGGGTTTTAAAGTTCCCAAAGAAGATCTCTATTTTTAAATCTTGACTGTATAAGGAAGTTGCACTTAAATATCTATGAAGTGCTCTCCTCACAGGGTTATTATCCCCATTTTAGGATCACTGACTTGGGCTAGTTCCCCAGAACCCATCTAGTCCAACCCCTTGCTTTATGGATGAAACTGAGGCCCATGGAAGTAAAGTAACTTAGTGAAGGGTCACACAGGTATTATGCTGCAGAGATGGGATTTTTTTTAACCCTTACCTTCTCTCATTATCAACTTTAAGACAGAAGAGGAGTAAGGGCTAGGCAATCAGGATTAAGTGACTTGCCCAGGTTCACACAGCTAGGACATATCTGAGGCCATATTTGAACCCAGAGCCTCCTGACTTCAGGCCTGGTTCTCTACCACTGTGCTACTTTGCTGCCCCCAGAGACAGGATTTGAAATAAGGTCTTTTGATATCAGAGAACCAACTTCAGAATGTTCCTGGATCATACAAATCAGGAAGTGTTAGAGGACAGAATATATTGCATTTTTATTGTTGCTATTTTTTCAGGAGGCAGGGTGGTTGTGAGGATCCAATGAGATAATCATTGAAGGTGCCTAGCACATAGTAGTCATTATATATAAATCTACATCTACATCTACATCTACATCTACATATACATATACAGAAAGAATAGGCCGAAAGCTGCAATGGGAGGCATTTAGACTAGTCTCAATGAAGGATTTCCTTTTTTTTTATTTTTATTATTTTTTATTTTTTTAAAAACCCTTACCTTCCATCTTGGAGTCAATACTGTGTATTGGCTCCAAGGCAGAAGAGTGGTAAGGGCTAGGCAATGGGGGTCAAGTGACTTGCCCAGGGTCACACAGCTGGGAAGTGTCTGAGGCCAGATTTGAACCTAGGACCTCCCATCTCTAGGCCTAGCTTTCAATCCACTGAGCTACCCAGCTGCCCCCTGAAGGATTTCCTTTTAAGGAATGGGGATTGTTAGCCACTGCTCCAGAAAACAGGGGAGAACAAGGTGCCCTGACTCTGAAGGGCTATGAGAGAGAGTGGTAGAATGGGAGGAACCCTAATCCTACATTCTGGTTCTGGGTCTAGTTCTGCCTCTGCTTTTCTCTGTGACTTGCTTTTCTTTACTGGGCTTCCATCTCCCTATATGACATGAATAATTCCTGCCTTTCTTGGCTATTGGCAAGATGAAATGAGAGTATGAACTTATCCCTTTCTTGAAAAGTATTGCATACTCAGGAGAGGTCATTTATCATAACCATTTTTTCCCTTTTTGACAAAACCTATGATTTCATTGGTATAAGGAACTCCCAGGGAGAAAACTCCCTCTGCTAATATAGATCTGACATCTGCTTTACCACTTACTGGCTTAAAATCGTTTCCTAAGGAACCAAATGGTCAATGCATTGGATAAAGTCCCAGCCCTGGAGTAAGGAGGACCTGATTTAAAACCAGCCTTCTATACTTACTAGCTATGTAATCCTGGGCAAGTCACTTAACCTTGTTTGCCTCAATTTCCTCATCTGTAAAATGAACTGAAGAAAGAAATGGCAAACCACTGCAGTATTTCTGACAAGAAAACCCCAAATGGAGTCATGAAAACTCAGACATGACTGAAACAATTGAACAAAAACAAACTGGGGAAACAAGGCTGTCTATCCATTATATCATTCCATCACTCATCTCCATTCAGTATTATCACCAAATTACTAGAATACTTGGGTTTGAATCTCAGTTCCTATAACCATCACCTTGGCCAAAAAACCTTTTCTGAGATGTACTTTCCTCATCTGTAATGTGAGGATTCTTGTACTATTTTTCTCCCAGAGAAGATTGGGCTGAAAGTAAATTGTAAATATTAAATTAAAATAGGAATATGTTACTGTTCCTTGTGCTACTGTTACTAAGTTATCCTAAGAGAGAGGATGCAGATGCTCTCTTCTTTGAGGCAGAGGCATGGATTCAGTGCCCTCTGAAGGCCCTTTCCTGCCTCTCCCAGTGGTCTAGCTTGTCCTTTATTAATTTTTTCCTGTTTGCCTTTGCAGCTTTATTTTGCCCTTTAAAACTATTCCTGTCCCAGAAGGTTTGCCTTGGGGAGTGCTAATTTTCATTTCCAGGAGGTGGTGGGGCATGTTGATTTGTTTAGGGACTAGTGCTGCCATCTTTCTTTAATGCCACTGATGTAAGCTGAGGCTGTATCAAGACATCAGAAAATCAGGACAGTCCAAGGTGGAGTTTAAATACCTGCATTTATGAGAACAAATTCCAGAAGGTTCTCAGAAAAGATAGGTAGAATTAGAGCTATCTTAAAGTGGAATCAGTGGTCTGAGGAAGTAGTAAGTTTGGAGGGCCGCTGGTTGGTCCTTTTGAAGAGGGAATCTGAGATCCTTAGATTTGTGAAGGGATGTTATTAAAACCTGGAACCCTAGCCTGAGAGCTCTAGGGGGCCCTTGGAATGCAGAACAAAGAAACCATGTGGATTCTGCATACCAATCAGTCCAACTGTCTCATTTATCAAGGAGAAGAGTGAGTCTCAGGAAAGTGAAGCCACCTGGCCATGTTCACATAGCACATCTGAAATGGTGATCCCTGAGAGCCAGTGTGGCATCAGTGATGCCAGACTGGCCTACTGTCCTGCTGTTTTTTAATTTTGGTTTTTAAAACTTTTACCTCCTATCTGAGACTTAATACTAAGTATCAGTTCCAAGGCAGAAAAGGGCTGGGGCTAGGCAGTTGGGATTAAGTGACTTGCCCAAGGTCACCCAGCTAGGAAGGATCTGAGGCCAGTTTTGAACCCAGAACCTCTAGTCTCCAAGCCTGGCTGTCTATGTACTGAACCACTTAGTTTCCCCTTGTTCTAGTGGTTTTGACAGGGGCACTAGATGGCTACATTAGAAGAATTACCGTTGCCCTAGAGAATGACTGGATTTTAGATAGGCATTTAAGAGTGCTTTTCAGGCTTTCCTTAGCTACAAGATGGACAAAAGTAGACTAGCTAGGTCACCTGGAATTGTTGAATTATTGTGCCCAAAGAATGGTTATTACTGGAATAATAATAATAACTAACATCTCTTGAGTGCTTGGAAGTTTGTAAGATATTTGCCATATTTTTGTTGTTTGGTTGTTTTTCAGTCATATCTGACTTCTCATGACCATATTTGGGGTTTTCTTGGCAGATTTGGATGAGGAAACTGAGGCAAAGAATGTGAAGTGACTTGCTCAGGGACACACAACTAGTAAGGGTCTGAGGCCAGATTTGAACTCAGGAAGATGAGTCTTTCTGACTCCAGGCTGGCACCCTATCCACTATGCCATCCAGCTGCCCCATCTGTCACACACTGGCTCCTATCATTCTCACAACAACCCAATGAATTAGGTGCTATCATTGACCTTATTTTAAAGTTTAGGAAACTGAGAGATTAGATGTGACATTAGATTACAAGCTCCTTGAGGGTAGAAACTTTTTTTTTCGCCTTTGTTGGTATTCCTAGCATGCAGTACAATGCCTGGCAGATAGGAGGTGCATAATTCTTATTTATTGATTGACCCATTGACTTTTCAGGATCATGCTTCTAAGAGATAGAGCTGAGATAGGATTTGAACTCTGGTCTTCCCTACTTCAGCTTCATCCAGTGGGTTACCCAGCTCTAAGCTGCATGAGTTAACTGCATGGTACAGCAGCCAAGAGAGCTACTAGAGGAAGAGTGTCTAGAATAAAGACGTTAATGGCCCCACTTTTCTCTGCTTTGGTCAAGTAATATATGGAGTACAGTAGCCATTTTGGAGGATGGTGTTTAAGAGGGATGTTGACAAATTAGATCAGCAGTTCTCAACCTCTCAATTTGTAGCAATGAGAATACATAATGCATATCAGGTATTTACATTCCGAATCATAACTGTAGCAAAATTACAGTTTTGAGCAACATGAGGAACTGTATTGCGGGGTCACGGCATTAGAAAGGTTGAGAACCACTGAAATAGATAGTGTTTATATGAGGGAGGCCATGATCCCCCCCAGGAGTCATTGAAAGAAATGGAGATATTTTACCTGGAGAAGAGAAGGTTTAACTGAAGTGACCACTGACTATTGGAAATCTTCAAGAATGGTATAGAGAACACTAGCCCTGGAATCAAGGAGACCTGAATTCAAATCAAGGCTGATATAATTACTAGCTACATAACCTTGGGCAAGTCCCTTAACCTCTCTTTGCTTCAGTTTCCTCACCTATAAATTGGGGATTTGGAAGGTTGTTCTGTCTAAGAAGTTAAATTTCAGTCTGGCTTATTGTGAAGAACTGGTAGAAATGAAGAGAAATCAGAGAGAGTCTAGTTTTAAATCAGAATAATGCCTCATAATTCTAGGAGTCTCAAAGTGGAATGTGTTGCCTTGGAAGGTTGTGAACTTCCATCACTGAAGGTCTCCAAGTACAGCATGTATAATTTGTAGTCAGGGCTTACAGTCAGGGAGGCCTCAATTCAAATCCCACCTGATATACTTACTAGCTGCATGACCCTGGACAAGTCACTTAACCTGTCTGGCTCCATTTTCTTATTTAAAAAAACGAGGATAATAGCAGCCTCTACCTCAAAGCATTGTTGTGAGAATAGAGTAAGAAGCTGGTTTGCAGACCTTAAAACTGTATTAATTCAGGTAGATGTTGGATGACCCCTCGGATTGGATTCCATGACCTCTAGGATTGTTCCATCCCTGGGATGCTGCAGTATTGTTTCTGAGAGCCATTTGCAGAAATGCTGGACCCTGTTTGTTTTACAGATCCTTTCCTTAGGCTTCTGTTTGCTCTTGAGGGATATTTACTGCAATAACAAGTTGATTCAGCACTTTCAACAGACATCTACCTTGTGCCAGTCCCTGTGTAACAATAACAATAAGTCCCCTTTCCATGGGGTTTTATAGTCAACAAAATACTTTCCTCACAACCACCCTGGGAGGGAGATTGTGCAAATAGTATGCCCATTTTGTAGCACAGAAAACAGTATCAAATAAGGCACTTTAACTCTCCTGGCCTTATTTTCCCCTTCTGTAAAATGAAGGAGTTGGACTAGAAGGCTTCTAGGGTCCCTTCTAGGCTTAAATCTGTGATCCTATGATTCTCAGACTTGCCCCAGGGCAGAAAGCCAGGAACAGGCAGGTATGTTGTAGAAGGCAACCTTAGAGACTATTATGGAGTCCAAGCAGAGGATTGGAATGTCACAATCCTGTCCTTATGCCCACTGCCACAAGGAACCCTAGCAAATGAGAAAGAAAGGGAAAAAGAACCCAAAAAACCATTGCTTTATACTGCCCGTGACTATTCATTCTAGCTGGTGCCTGAGGATTTCCAAGGGACAGGATTTCAAAAGCTTTCAGGAAACCTCCAGTTTTCGTTAATTGGTTCCCCTTTTCCCCTCACCTCAGCCAAGGTAGCTGGGGAACTTGTTACACAGCCTCCAAAAATGTCAGCAGCAGAGACCTAAGTCACTAATTGTTCTATTGGTCCTGGAAAGGAAAGCATGCCTTCTGACCAAGTTGGGGGAAGCTGCTTCCATACAAGAATTCAGTGTTGTATTGTACTGGAGGAAATTAAAAACTTAAGGAGTTTTGAATTCAACTTTGTTATTTACAGAGTAGCAAATTGAGGTGCTAAGAAGGGAAAGGGTTTTCCTATTGTTACAGGACAAATGACCATATTGGGGAAGAACAGGGCTGGATTTCATGTGTCATCATCTGGTTTACACATACTTTTATTACTGAAGCAAGTAATTTTTTAAAAGTGTCCTCACTGTCAATACCATCTTATTATGAAAGCGATTTCTTGGTTTGTTTAGGTAACATCTGCCTTCATCAGTGTATTTGAATTTCTACAAGCAGTCTAGTTCTGCTAACACTTTATACTGAAGCATCCCTGTAATCAAGGCCTGTTTAAAATAAGTAGATAGATGGATAGATGAATAAAAAATTCCTGCATATGTAGGCTTAAACAAATAAATGACCACATTTCATGATAACCAAGGAAACAAACTATTTTTTTTCTTGCTGTAAGCGTGAGCCAGTATCCTTGTTAACCTTTAAAGTATGGCCAGCTTTTAGGTTTCTTCTACTCATTTCTACTCTGGGAACAAGTGTCCTGGAGTCTAAGGACATTCCTTCCTCATCTTTTGTGTTGAATACTTACTTACCTGTCCCAAGGCCTAAGACTCTGACAGGCTTCTGTAAAAGGTACATATTCTTTCCCTCTGTGTATGGTGATGGAGTATAGATATGGCCTATATCATAACTATATTCTCAAACCAGACATCCATTTACCTCCATTTGGGACAAGCCTTTCCTTATCTTTTTGGGTGAGGTTACTTCTGCACTTGTTCTCGCCAGGATTGATCTAGACAAACAAATCAGAAATGAGACACTGTCTACTTAAATACACCATTCCCAAGGAAGACAAAACAGCTTTCACAAGTAAATCCCTGTGGAAATATGGCAGGAACAGTCCCTGCTTTCACAGTCCTTTGAGTATTCTACTCTGGCCCATTTTAACTGTACTTGCTTCACTTATAGAGACAACATTGGATTTAGGGGCAGAAGACCCAGGTCCAAATTCTGACTTTGCTATTCACTACTTGTATAACCTTGGGCAAGTTACTGCTCTTTCTCTCATTTTCCTCAGCTGTCAAAAAAATAAAGTGGTTGAAAAAAATAATCTTTAAAGTCTCTCTTGCTCTGAATCCCATGATGCAATAAATAATGGGAGGAAAGTGGCCATATCAGATCACTAGCAATAGGCTGTCTACTATTGATCTTTTTAGACTACTTTATTGATGAGAAGGGGACATATTAGTTGAAGATAATCCTTTTCATATATATTATCCCTTCCCCCTAATTTTTGCATTTATATTTTCTCTCACCTACAGTGGTCTCTGCCAACTATACAAATTTACATTCACTTGTTAGTAACTATTCTGACAACTGATGCTGGAGGAAGTTTGGGGAAAAAAGGAGCAAGAGATACAGCTTTGATAGGAACTAAAGTTCTATTTTACCCAATTGACATATTTGTATACATAAGTCTATTATGATACAACATATGTTCTCTGTAATTTTGCCCAGAGGATTATGTGGGAAGATATTTTAAGCCCTGGGGCAAGGAGGGCCTCCTGATTTCCTTAAGATGACATCATGCATGTATAGCAACCCTTTCTGGGCTATTTACCAAACTACCATTTTAAATATCAGGGTGGGTCAGCAGAATGGCTACTGCCATGTACTCAGTTTTCAAGATAAACTTTTATGAGGTTCCTGCTAATACCCATGAAGCCCCCATTAGCATGCTTCTCCTTAATATTCAGCCAGCAGACTTTTTTTTTTCTGCAAAGGCATTTATAAAGTGCTATAGAAAGAATAATTGGTACAAAATATTCTCCACAAAAGCTTGACCCACTTTTCCCCAAATAAACACAGGTCCATAGGAAGGATTAATTCTCTGTGCCATGGTAGTGAACCACATAAATAAGAGACACACGTAACAAAGGAGTAACTTACAACATTTAACACTCTTTGAACCGAAATGCCTTTCTTGAGTCTTAATGTTCTTCTCTGGTAAAAGTGGGACCATGCTTTTTGCCTTTTCTCCTCCTCTGTCTCCTGCCCCACCATTTTAAGAACTCCAGTCTTGTTTCTCCTCACTCATTCAACAATTCTCCTTCTCTTTGATAGTTGGATAGCCCTTTCTCTCCTGGTGCCTAATACAGTCATTTGAAAAGATTAAACAAATATGCATATCCAAAAGTTCATTAGGATTAGAGAGGAACTAATATATGGCTGACTAGTCTTACTTTCTATCTCTGAATGTTCTAGGTTCAGTCAAATCATCACATTTTTCAGAAGAAAGAGGCTCAAAGAGGTTAAGGGGCTTGTCCATAGTTACACAGCAAATATGTATCAGGGTTAGGAAACAAACTCAGGTCCTCTGGCCCCTTTCTACTGCATCACAGCTGACTAGCCCTATGTCTGCCCCTCATTTTAAATGGGTGTGTGTCTCTAGAAGCTGGAGCCAGAACTCCAGGAGGGGTACCAATATCCCCAGCACTCCCAGTTTGTCAGTCCATGTGGCTTGGTAAATGGCAGTGGAAAGCTAACCCTGAGGGGAGTGGGGGTGGGGGAGAAGGGTGAAGAAACATTATTCTTCCTCATGTGGTTGGAATGTCTTGAGTAAGCATATCTCACTCCTGCCATCTGTTCTTCTCCTCTGGGCCTTAGAGTGAAACAACTTGGTTTGCTGGAAATCCAAGCCACAAACCCCAATGAATACACACAGTTACACTTTCTTTGGATAACATTGTCTTTCTGAAGGAAAATTAAGAAAATAATTGGGGGCTGGGATTGGCCTGGGAGCAAGTGAACCCAAGTTTTCATTCCAGCTCTGCCTCTAAATTGCTGAATGACCTTGGACTTGTCCCTCACACTTCATGAACCTCCATTTTCCCATCCCGTTCCTTATCCCAGTGAGACACTAGCATACAGTTGATATCTGCTAGTCTGTGTTCTGATAACAGAAAGAACATTGTATTTGGTAGTAGACCTGGATTCTACTCCATCCCACACCTGAAAAAGAATTTACTTCATAGCATTTAAAATCAACTCACATGCCTATAGTGCTGTAAGGTGTCCAAAATAGCTTCCTCACATAATCCTTCAGAGAAATAATTCAACTGTTATTACCCTTATTTTACAGATCAGATAGGGGAATTTCAGAAAATTAAAGTCACATATCCAAAGTCATACAGCTAAGTGGTACAATGGATAGAGCACTTGTTCTGGAGTCAGGAAGACCTGATTTAAAATATGCCTTCAGAAACATACTAGCTGTGTGGCCATGGGCAAGTCACTTAATTTTTTACCTCACTTTTCTCATCTATAAGTTGGAGATAATAAGAGCACTTACTTCCCAGGGTTGGTGAGAGGATCTAATGAGATAATATTTGTAAAGTTAGTGCAGTACCTGGTACATACTGGGCAATATATAAATGTTGGCTATTATGATGATTATTATGTATCTGAGTTGTTTGAGTAGCAATCTTGGGCCTAATGGTCCAGGCCCTCATCTCTGTTGAAAGGGACCCATTTCCATCATTTGAAAAACATACTGGTGGGAGCTACGGGGCTACCCCTTCCCTGATAAACCCTTGTGAGAGAGTAACAAAGCTCCAAAAGCACAGGGCCACCTCTACCCAGAGATGGCCTAGTGCACCCTATTCCCTATCCCTTGATTACTACTAGTGTTTCTGTGTGTGTGTGTGTGTGTGTGTGTGTGTGTGTGTGAGAGAGAGAGAGAGAGAGAGAGAGAGAGAGAGAGAGAGAGAGAGAAAGAGAGATATCAGCATTGCTGTGTGATCCTCCTTCCTGGTGGAATCTGAATCTAGATTGCCTGGGAGTTTTGTTTAGGCAGCTAATGAGCATAGATTGGAAAGGTCTTCTAAAGCTAAGTCCAGCCTCCTTCCATATTCTACCCCATTCTTTCAGTATCCCTCTCATTCATTCATAGGATCCCAGAATTGAAGAAACGTTAAAAGAATATTCAAAGCCTATACATATCTGCTCAGGAATCTTCTCATTAGTATCTCTGCCAAGTACTTATCAAGCCTTTACTTGACCCCTTCAGTGACAGAGAGCTCACTTTCATCTGGAGCAACCCATCTCATGTGAAGGTAGCTCTCATTGTGAGGAAGTTGGCCATTCTTTTTGCTTCTCTTCAGCTTTTCCCTTTCTCTCTTCCCATTCAGGGCCAAGAAGGGCTATTCTTCCATGACAGTCCTTCAAACTCTTGAAGACAGGAAACATTTCTATTTTATGTTTTCTCCAAGCTAGCCTAATTCCTTTTACCATTGTATGATACTGTTTCATCCATTCTTTAATCTCTTCCCTATCCTGGTCATCTTTCTATAGACATGTTCCAACTTGTCAATGATCCTAAAATATGGGGCCCAGAAGTGAATAGTTTTTCAGATGGTGTCTTACAAGGACTGAGTATAGCAATCCTATCACCATTGTCTTTTTGGATTTTATGCTTGGATTGATTTAATTAAGAGAATATTAGCTTTTGAGGGTGGGGAAGAGTACTGACTCTTACTGTTGATGCATTTAAAGTTAGTAGTCACTTAGACCCCCTTATTTTTCTTCTTAATTTTTATTAATGGAATTTATTTACAAATGTATCAACCCTTCCCATTCCCCAATTGATGGACATTCCTCAATTTCCAGTTCATTGTCACTACAAAGAGAGCTGCCTAAATATTTTGAAACATATAGATTCTTTTCCTTTTCCCTTGACATTTATGATATCTCTTTATTTCTAGATCATGTATCCATATTGATCTTATCTTAGGGTCTACGTGTATACACAATTTATAACTCTCTGAGTGTAATTCCAAATTGCTCTCCATAATAGTTGGATTAGTTCATAGCTCCACCAATACCATACTGTTTTAGTGTCCCCATTTTTCCATGTACCCTCTAACATTTGTCAGTTTGCCCTTCCATCATTTTAGCCAATCAGATGAGTATGAGATGATTATCTTAGAATAGTTTTGATATTAATTTCTCTAATCAATAATGATTTAGAGCATTTTTCCATATACCAATACATATCTTTGATTTCTTCATCTAAAAATTGTCTGTATATTTTGCCCATTTATTAACTGGGGAATGGCCCTTATTCTTATAAATTTGACAAAGTCCTCTCTCTATTTTAAATATAGAGGCTGTCTATGAATTTTTTTTTCACCAATTTTCTTCTTTCCTTCTAATCTTGGCCACATTGGTTTTATTTGTACAAAATCTTTTTAATTTAATGGACTCAAAATTTATCTGTTTTACATGTCACAATGCTCTCTATCTCCTGTTGACTCATAAATTCCTCTCCTATCCAAAAATCTGATAGGTAGTAAGTTCCTTGTTCTTTTAATTTATTTATGATATCTCTTTATTTCTAGATCATGTATCCATATTGATCTTATCTTAGTGAATAGTACAACCCCCTAGACATTTTCACACAAACTTTTTTTCCACCCATGCCTCTCCCATCCTGAATATCTGTAATTTTTTTTTAATGAAGTGTAGGACTTTACATCTTTCCCTATTAAATGTTATCTCATTTGATTTAGCTTGTCATTCTAGTCTGTCAAGATCTTTTTGGATCCTGGCTCTTTTATCCAATGTGATGGCTCTTCCAGTTTTCTGTCACCTAAAAATTTAATAAGCACAGGAACTATGCATTCATTCATATAGTATATAAAAATATGAAGCAGCACATGGAGAAGGACAGATCTTTGACTTTGGAGCTCTCCACTGGAAACCTTCTGCCATCATTAATGATTATTCTTTAGTTTGTCCAACCAGCCTTTATTTAATGAGTTTACTTAAATTGCCTTGTGATAAGATTCACATCTGCCCACCTTTTCCAAAAGAATGTGAGACACTTTGTCAAATGCTTTGCTAAAATCCAAGCTTTCTGTGATGGTGGCTTTCCCCTGATCTAGTAATCATGTCATAAAAGTATTGAGGTTAGTCTGACATGACCTATTTTAGATAAACTCATGCTTCTAAGTGATTAACTCATGTTTCTAAGTGATTCCCACTTCCTTTTCTATGTCATTCTTTTAGTAATAGTCTAGAATTTGTCTTGGAATCAAAGTCTTATCACTGACTTATATTTCCATGTCCCCATTTTGAAAATGAGGGCAACAATTACAACAACAATAAATACCTGTTAGGTACCTGCTGTGTGCCCTGTGGGGTTATGGAAAGGGCCCTGAACCTGGTGTCAGGAAAACTTAAGTCAAATCCTAGCTCTAGTATTTATTAGCACTGTGACTTCCAATAAGCTGCTACCTCTGATCCTTGGTTTCCCTATCTTTAAATTGGGCATAGTAAAACTTTCACCATCTATCTTGCAAGGAAAGCATGCTATTAAAATGATGTTATCTATTATTGTTTTTATTTTTGACTCAAACTGTCAGATTTTGTTGGAACTAAGAAAATGACTGCTCTTTTGTGAGTCTGCTACCTTTGCTTGGCTTGAAGGCTCTAGAAGTGGCTGCCTGGGTAACAGAAATGGCCTTTTCTTGGGACTCATCCATTTGAAATATTTCAAAGCTATAAGGAAGGGGTTTTGGTAGCAGTGGCAATCCTAGTATCTTCCCTTTGGGGCTTCTCTTTGGACCATTTGCCATATCTTTGACCAAAAGTCTTGAAAAAACTTTTGATAAATGATAGCAGCAACAATAGGACAACAATAATAACAACAATAATAAACCCCATTTCGCCAGCACTTTAACAAATTTACTGAATGTTTTCTTCATAACTGTCCTAGGAGATGAGTAACATAAGAATTATTGTTCATTACTGATAAAGAACCTTAGATTCAAACAAGATTATTGACTTGCCCATGGCCACAGATATGAAAATGTGTCAGGGCTGGGAAATAGGAAGTTGCTTCCCCCCATCAAAAGGTTTGTAAAGTGGAATCCATAAAATTTTGTACTTGATTTGGCATTTGATGGTTTCCATAGCCTGGTTTTACCTTGCTTTTCTAACTTTGTGTCTTCCTTCCCTCAGCCCATACCCATTCTATAGTCTCTTTGGTTTCCCTTTATATGATAGGTTCATTCCCACAACTGCTGTTGAAGCCATGGTGTTCCCCTCCTTTAAAAAATCCTTCATTTTCCAACCCTGAACCTGGAGTGAACTCTTAGAAGGCAAGAATGGTGCCATTTTTCCTTTCTCTGACAGTCATAAATCAAGGAACATTTTTCTAGCATTCCCTATGTGCTAGCCCACTGCTTAGGGCTAGGAATACAAAGAAAGACAAAAGTCCTTCATCTGTCCTTGGGGAAATTGCAAGCTAATGGGGGAGACCACATTCAGACATCTAGATATACTCAAGATAGGTGGAGAGTGATTATAGGAATAATGGTAGGATGAACTTGGAACTTTTAATATTTTTTACACTGTGATTCAATATAATTGGTTTACTTAATGTATTTTATTTTATGCATTTAATAACATGATTCTGAGAAGGGGTTCATAAGCTTTACTAGACTGCCAAAGGGGTCTGTCACTTAAAAAAATAAATTAAGAAGCTCTGCTCTAGTTTTTTTGTTTGTTTGTTTTCTGACTAGGGCAAAGGCCCTTGGGTTTATCCCTTCCCTTGTTATTGATGTTAGGCTTTGTTAGTGTAGTCTAAGATCCCAAAGAATGGTTGAAAATCATAGAATGCTTTAATTGGAAGAGATCTATAATTAGGTCTTCTGGTCCAAGCCATACTACATAGAAATCTCTACAATATCATATAACCATCCTATCTCTGCTTGAATGCTTAAAATGAGGGAACTCACTGTTGCCCAAGGCTACCTGCCTCATTACCAGACATCCTTTAGTGTTAGAAAGTACTTTCTTATATTGAGCCTAAATCTGCTTCCTGAGGACTTTTCCCAATTGGTCTAATTTCTGCCTTCTTGAAGCACAGAGAACAGATTTCCCTGTGACCCAGAACATCACCTCAGATCTCTGAAGGCAGTAATTGTGTTGTTCCCTCATGCAGCCCTCTCCCTCAACTCATACCCTATTCCCCTAACCCCCTCTAATGGCATCCGCTACAGGCCCAAGGAATATGTTCTCATTGTAACATTGTCTATTATTAGTAATACATTTATTTCCTCCATTAAAGCAAATAACAGAGAACAACCAGTATCAAATTGTGCAGTTCTCTAACTGTGGAATGGACATTATTTAAAAATGGAATAGACTTTCATGAGAGATGAACTCATCAGTAGAAATGTTTAAGCAGAGGACAGAAACTTTTATTCAGGGATACTTGAGAGAAGATGTCTCCACAGGCATGGACTGGACTAGATGTCTTCTGATGTCCCTTCTATTTCTAAAAGTATATAATAGTTATTTGAATTAACCACACTTTAGAATGCACCACTACTTCCTTGCTCTCCAGTACATTTATTTTTTTTAAACCCTTACCTTCTGTCTTAGAATCAATACTGTGTATTTGTTCCAAGGCAGAAGAGTGGTAAAGGCTAGGCAATGGGGGTTAAGTGACTTGTCCAGGGTCACAAAGCTGGGAAGTGTCTGAGGCTGAATTTGAACCTAGGACTAACTGTTTTTTTTTTGAGAGGCCTGGCTCTCAATCCACTGAGCCACCCAACTGCCCCCTTCAGTACATTTTTTAATCAGCTCATTAAAAAAAAAGTGAGACTTAGATCTGGGGGACTTTATCCTGATATATACACTGATTTTAGTCTTGCTTTCTAGACCCAACCCAAGTCCCACTTCTTCCAGGAAGCTTCTTTGCCTTGTTCAGTCTAGCGTGATCACTCTTTCCTCTCATCTGCTATGTAGTCTTTGTTACTTCATAACAGTTTGAATTTAAATGTCCTACAGTGGTGCTGGGTGAAACCTGTGTCCCCAGCTATATCTATTGTATGTTCAGATTTAAAACTAGAGGCAAGTAGGTGGCACAATGGATAGAGTGCCAGGACTGCAGTTGGGAGGATCTGGTTTCAAATCTGATCTCAGATATTTACACACTGTGTGACCCTGTGCAAGTCACCTAACCCTGACTGCCTACCCTCTGCTCTTCTGTCATAGAGTTGTTATTAAGATGGCAAGTAAGAATTAAGGAAATGTCCATTTCAGTTTAAAATGAGAAAAGAGCTTAGAGATTATTTAGTTTAGATTCCTTATCAAGTGGGAGAACCAATCAGTCAGGGAGCTAGCATTTATTAAGCACCTACTTTGTCCTAGGTATTGTTCTAAGCCCTGGAGATAGAAAGAAAGGCAGAATAACCATCCTGGCTCTCTAGGAATTCCCAGTCTAATGAGAGAGAACGCATATAAATAGCTGGGAACAAACAAGATATACACAGGAAAAATTGGGGATAGTCTCAGAGAAGAGGTATTAAGATTAAGGAGGATTAGGAAAGGTTTCTTGTGGAAAGTGGGACTTGAAGGAAGCCAGGGAAGCCAGGAGGTAGAGAGTACTGGGCGATGGAGGATAGCCATTGCAGATTGAAGGACAAAGCAGCCACTATCCCTAGATTAAAGAGTAGTTCATGGTGAGAGGTAATATATAAGATGACTGGAAATGTAGGGAGGGGGAAGGTTATGATGAACTTCACAGAAGCGGTTATATTTTTTACTAGAAGTAGTAGAGTCATTGGAATTATTGCTTAGGGAGGTGGCATAGTTAGACAATGAGGATAGAATCATTAAGACCAATTTAACAGATGAGTGGAGGATGGGCTAGAAGAGCCAGGGAAGCCAAGTAGCTGGCTATTGCAATAGTCTAGGTATGAGATGAGGAGGACCTGTAGCAGAATGGTGGTGTCTTAGGAGAGAAGGAAGAGTATAGGGGAGATGTTACAAGGGTAAACTCTATAGAACTTAGCAACAGTTTGGCTATGAAGGATGAGAGTAAGGAACTGAGAGTGATACCTAGGTTTGGATCCTGGGTGACTGGGAAGGTAGAAGAAGGGAGGATTTGGGCAGAAAGATAAGTACTTCAGTTTTAGACATGTTGACTTTAAGATGTCTGCAGGACAGGCAGTTTGAGATGCCCATTAAACAGTTGGAGATATAAGACATTATCAGAGAAATTAGGAATGGATAAATTGATCAGATTATCATCAGCCTAGAGATGATGATTAATTCCATGAAATCACTAAGAGAAATCACATAGAGGGAACTGAGAAGAGGGACCCTGACAGCCACCATGGTGAGAGCATCATTTGGGGGGAGATCAGAAAAGGAGAGAGAAAAGGAGCAGTCTTACAAATAGGAGGAGAACTAGTAGAAAGCAGTGTCACAAAAACCTCGAGAGGAGAGAGTATCAAGTAGAAGACAGTGATTGACAGTGTCAGAGGATGAGGACTGAGAAAAGGCCATTGGATGTGGGGATTTCAGAGGTCTCTGGTAACTTGGGACAGACCAGTTTCAGTTGAAGTGTGATATCAGAAGCCAGACTGAAGGGAGTTAAGCAGAGATTAAGGGGGAAGGAAGTGGAGAGGCAGCAGTTGTAGAGTAAGGAGTTTAACCACAAAACAGAGGAAAGATATTGGATAGTAGACATTGGGGATGGATGGATCAAGTGCTGAAGACACTGGAGATGTGGTTATTTTTGAAAGATATCAGGAAGCAACAAAGGGAGTAAGAAAGATTGCTGGGGGTGGGGGCAGCAGCTGGGTATCTCAGTGGATTGAGAGCCAGACCTAGAGACAGGAGGTTCTAGGTTCAAATGTGGCCAGGCACTTCCTAACTGGGTGACCCTGGATAGGTCACTTAACCCCCATTGCCTTACTGCTCTTCTGCCTTGGAACCAATACACAGTATAAACTCTAAGGTGGAAGGTAAGGGTTTAAGAAAAAGATTGCTGAAAGAGTGGGGATGGTAGAGGGGACAGTCTGCTGAAGAAGATGGGATGGAAGAATCTGCTTTGGGAAGGGGAAAACTAGCTTTTTTTGTGAAATCAGGGGTGAAGAAGGAGATGGTAAGTGAAGGCATCTGAGTTCTAGAATAGGAGGAAAAAATAGAGCTTTCTGGGAATAATCTAATTTTTAATTTTTCAAGAAAATATGAATCAAGAACCAAGATCAGAACCAAGATCTCCTTATTCCCAATGAAATTATCATCATAATTATAACATTTATATAGCATTTACCATGAGCCAGGCACTATGTGCTAAGCTCTTTGCAATTATTATCTCATTTGATCCTCACAACAATCCTAGGAGAAAGGTGCTATTATCATCCCCATTTTTATAGGTGAAAAAATGGAGGTAAATAGGATTCAGTGACTTGTTCAGGATTTCATAACTAGTATATTTTTGAATTCAGATTTGAATTTAGGTCTTCCTGGTTCTAATCCAGGTATTCTGTAAATGGACCAAGAATGCATACTTGTGTAGTCTGAATCCCCAGGTTCAGTTGTAGTTCTATGTGCTACTCCTGGGGTTGAGGGGGAAGCTCTAGAAGCAGATGGGGAAGGTCTGTGAAGTGAAAGAGGAATACTGTATAGGGTTAGAGTAGAGGCAAGTTTGAAGGCAGGCCAGAGAGGCAGCAGTGCATTTGGACCCTGGCTCTGCTAACAACCCAAGCAGCCATTTCCTCAGATCCAGCTGTGCTTAGAAGGGGTTAGGGAGTTGGTATGGGTTATATGCACATGTGGAGAGTCACCTTCCATAGGTAATACTGCTCCTATTAGTTTGGGAGCACCTACTGACCCTCACTGGCCTGGAAATCCAGTTATAAATTATCTCTTCTCTTTCTTTGTCCTAACTCCTTCCAATTCTCTCAACCTTCCCTTCTTTTCTCTCTTTCTTTCTCTCTTGTCTTTTTTCCCCCTTTCTTCATACTCATTTCCCCTTTTCTAACTTTTTAAACTCTTCCTTCTTTTCTCTTTATATCTCTGTCTCTTCCTTCTATCTTTGGATCCTTCTGGCTCCCTTTGTGTCTTTTTCAATTTTTGAATTCCTCTGATTGTATTTCTTTTTGTCTCTTTCTCTCTGTGTTCCTTTTATCTTTATCTTTCCTCTCTTCTCTTCTGTGTTCCATCTGCTTTCTCCTTCCTTTTTACCACTCTTTGTTTCTGTCTCCTTATATGGTTCTGTCTTTGTCTGTATCTCTTTCCAAACTCTCTGCCTCTCTTGGACATTCTGCCCCTCGATCCCCAGGCATGCATCACAGCAAGAGACCAATAAAACCATCTGTGCCAGCATCAGTACCATCAAGCAGCTGTCAGAGCTTGTGCGGGGCTCATCTCAGGTATGTTCAATGGTCAGAGTGTCACATTGAGGACCTGCACTACAGCCTTTGTCAAGGTGGGTCTGGGAGAGGGCTATATTCATCTTTGGGGCTTCCTGCCCACCCTGAAGAATTGGAAAGAGGTATTAGAATTCTACCAGTCGGGGGTGGGGGGACCTAAGAAAATACCCAACCTAACTTCCCACTTGGTATAGGAATCACTTCCATAAGCCACCTGCCAAGATGCCATTCAGTCTCTGCTTCAACAGTTAAGGAAGGGGAACTTACTCTTCCTGAGAAAGCTCGTTTGATTTTGGGTCAGCTCTGATTGTTTGAAAGTTTGCCTATAGATTGAGTTGAAAAGACTCCCCAATAAATTAATAGTCTTTGTTCATTTAGACACACGTTGTTGTGGGCATCTCCCTCTCATACATACAGACTGGAATCAAATTAAAGTAAGTATTATTTGGCAACTACATCACCCTGCTGAGGTTTCTTGAGTCTATGGACAACTAAGAGCCCTGGGAGTTTTTTTTTCCAGTGATTGCTGTCATCTATGTTCCTCACCTTCTATAAGCAGATAAGGCAGCTGTTATCCATGCTGAGATATTTGACTCATTTCCTTTTCAGATATCTGTCATATTTGACCTGAACTGCTAGGTACCCTTCCATGGTCTTTTCTATCTTGTTTATTTGGTAAAGGAAGTCATCACGGTTTACTCACTGTTGCCAGCTTCAACACTACTTTCCATCTTTGTTCCCACCAATGACTGATAGAATCATCATCCTTATCATCACTCTTATCATCATTACCATCAGTGTCATCATTATCAAGTCAACATAAAAATCACTGTGAACATCAACATCAGACTCCTTAATAGCATGAGAACCTTTGGTTATTGGCATCACTATCATCAGCAGGATTACATGATGACAAGGATGAGAACTTTATGGCAGTTAATTCAGAACCCTGTGCAGGGATAAATAGAGTCAATCTGAGATGGGAAAGCTAGTTAGGTTATTCTTGGAATATTCCAAAGCAGTTATGTTGAAGGTGATATATATATATATATATATATATATATATATATATATATATATATATATACATATATGTGTGTGTGTGTGTGTGTGTGTGTGTGTGATGGCTGTGCACATAATCACAGAATTTCAGGGCTTTAAAAGGCCTCAGAAATCAGCTGTTATATTCCCCCATTTTATAGAGGAGAAAATGGAGGCTCAGGAAAGACATCGGTGGTTTGATGGTGAATTGATAGACTATGTCCTTTTTGTTCTGCTCCATTTCAAACAGCCAGGTTACTAATCTAATGCACAAAGATGGTGTTTAAATGATAGCTTAGAGAACTTTGCTCACTTAGCACAGAATTTATGGTCCATTATGAGCCATAGCCCCATTTTGATGGTTTCTAGTGTTGTGGGCTAGTTGAGTACTTTTCAGTTATAGATGAGAGAGAGAGAGAGAGAGAGAGAGAGAGAGAGAGAGAGAGAGAGAGAGAGAGAGAGAGAGAGAGAGAGAGAGAGAGAGAGAGAGAGAGAGAGAGAGGGAGGGAGGGAGGGAGGGAGGGAGGGAGGGAGGGAGGGAGGGGGAGAGAGAGAGAGAGAGAGCACTCAGTCAGTCCATCAGTCAGCAAGCAATTATTATGTTGCTACTATGTGCAAAGAACAAAAGACAAAGACAAATTTCTAGGAAATTGCATTCTACCATGGGCAAGGGAGGGCATACACATGGATAAAAAGACAACAAGGCATAGTTGTGAAAGCTATGACTCATCAGTGCCAGGCCTCAAACTATACTATACAGCATAAAGAGATCAATTGGTTGAACAGGTTTGGTTCAGAACATATAAAAGCAAATGACCCTAGAAGCCTAGTGTTTGATCAGCTTGAAAACCACTCCAATTATTGGGTTAAGTACCCACTATTTGAGAAAAATCTCTGGGAAAATTGGCCAGCTTCTACCAGAAATTGGGTTAATACCAACCTCTGACACTATATACCAAGATAAGCTCCAAATACATATGTGACCAAGTTATAAAAGATCATATTGTAAATGAATTAATGAAATATAAAAAAGATCACCTATAAGATTTATGAGAAAAAAGAAAAATTCACAACCAAAAATGGGATAGAATCACTGAAGATAACATGGACCATTTTGATGATTTGAAACTTAAAACATTTTTACATAAACAAGTGAAAAAGCTAAGATTACCTGGGAAATGAGCATGACTGGGGAAAAATATTGTAAATTTCTATAGTAAAGGTTTCACTTCTAAGATAGATAGGGAACAATCAAATTTACAAAAAAATATCAGAAGTATTCCTCAGCTGATAGGTGGTGTAAGCATATGCCTGTGTTTTTTAATTCTTAGGGGAATTCTTTTTTTTAATTTTATTTTTTTAAATAATATTTTATTTGATCATTTCCAAGCATTATTCATTAAAGACAAAGATCATTTTCTTTTCCTCCCCCCCACCCCCCATAGCCGACGCGTGATTCCACTGGGTGTCACATGTGTTCTTGATTCGAACCCATTGCCATGTTGTTAATATTTGCATTAGGGTGTTTATTTAGAGTCTCTCCTCTGTCATGTCCCCTCAACCGCTGTAGTCAGGCAGTTGCTTTTCCTCGGTGTTTCTATTCCATAGTTTATCCTTTGCTTATGCATAGTGTTTTTTCTCCTAGATCCCTGCAGATTGTTCAGGGACATTACACCACCACAAATGGAGAAGTCCATTACATTCGATTATACCACAGTGTATTAGTCTCTGTGTACAATGTTCTCCTGGTTCTGCTCCTCTCCCTCTGCATCACTTCCTGGAGGTTGTTCCAGTCTCCATGGAATTCCTCCACTTTATTCCATCACCAACATATACCACAATATGCTCAGCCATTCCCCAATTGATGGGCATCCCCTCGTTTTCCAGTTTTGGGCCACCACAAAGAGCGCAGCTATGAATATTTTTGTACAAGTCTTTTTGTCCATTATCTCTTTGGGGTACAGACCCAGCAGTGCTATGGCTGGATCAAAGGGTAGACATTCTTTTGTTGCCCTTTGGGCATAGTTCCAAATTGCCCTCCAGAATGGTTGGATCAGTTCACAACTCCACCAGCAATGAATTAATGTCTCTCAGGGGAATTCTTAAGGAAAGAAATCTAGCCTAGCTTATAGGCGTGTGAAAAAAATGCTCCAAATCACTAATAATTAGAAAAGTTTAAATAAAACAATGCTTAGGTTCTACCTCATAGCCATCAGATTGGCAGAGTTGACAAAAAAGCAAAGGAAATATGTTGGAGAGGCTATAGGAAAACAGGGACTTTGATGCACTGGTTGTTGGACCTGGGAATGAGTACAGCCATTCTGGAAAGCAATTGGAATGATATATTTTTCTAAGCAACATATATCCTAACTATACCACTATTAGACCTGTTCCCAAAAGAGATCAAAGAATTAGGAAAAAAGGTCTTTTATATACCAAAATATTTGTAGCAGCTCTTTTTGTGGTTGAAAAATAACTAGAAATTAAAGAAGTGCTCATCACCTGGGGAGTGGATGAACAAACTATGACATATTAATAGGATAGAGTGTTAACGTGGTGGAAGAAATGAAAGAATAAAGATGATTTCAGAAAGGTATGGAAAGATTCATATGAACTGATGCTGAGTGAAGTGAGCGGAATGAGAATAATAGTTTATATTCTAATATTAGTATCATAAAAGTGAACAATTTTGAAGAATTGTATAAACCAATGAAGAAACAATTTATACATCTATAATACCTTAAGATAAATGAATGCCATAAGACAAACAACTTTGAAAGATTTTAGATCTTTGATTAATGCAATAATGATTCATAAATCCAAAGAAGGAGGAAAATGATGAAATATGTTATCTACCTCCTAACAGAGAAGAGGTGAATCCAGGGACAGATTTGTGTGTGTGTGTGTGTGTGTGTGTGTGTGTTTAAAATGTATATATATAAAATATGTCTATATATAGTATGTGGGTTTTAATATACATATATGTCTCTACATGTATACATGTATAACTATTTGTACACATATATAACACAAATTTGTATTGTGTGTACACACATGATGTATATATGCACATATGCACATGTAGTATATATCTATGAGTATATATGTATATGTATGCATATTATATATATATATATATATATATATATATATATATATATATATATAGAGAGAGAGAGAGAGAGAGAGAGAGAGAGAGAGAGAGAGAGAGAGAGAGAGAGAGAATGAGGGAATTTGTTTTGTTTGACTATGTATAATTGTTACAAGGAATTTGTTTTTCTTTTCTTTATGTTTTTTCCCCTAATGGAGAAAGAGGTAGGAGAGACAGAAAGTAGATTTGTTAATTTAAAAAAAGAATTAATTGAAGACAAAGAAAGAACATCGAATGTGGAGTCAGTGGATCAAAGTTTGACTTCAAACTCTGCTATTTCCTGCCTCTTTGAAACTATACAAATCACTTAACCTTCCTAAATGAAGTTTTTAGATGAGATTGATTAGGCTAACCTCTGGGTTCCCTTCTAACTCTGTAGTTATGAACCTTTATAAATTAAAATATGAGCCATGAGATATCACTAATAACTGTGGATACTGGCAGTCTCAGAACCATATTTTGCCAGTACTTCTAGTGATAGGGCAATCATCCTTCCATTCAATCCCATTTAGTTTGATAAATCTTTATTTTTGGAAATAATGGCACAAGGTCAGGTTCCAGAATTCCTTAGTTCTCTAGTGTGGAATGAAGAATGATAGTGAGCAATAATAGCAGGACAGTGGCCCAGGGATGCCCATTTACTGGAGGAGTGCCCCACATCCATTCTCTCCTCTTCTCCTTGCAGCAAGAATGTCTCCAGCTAGACCGACTGAGAAATCAACTATTGGATATTCTCCAGCGCTATGGAGCTATTCAGAAGGTGAGGGCCCTGGGACCCTTGGTCCCTACTACCTTATAGTATGTCTTAAAAGGGGCATATTAATGATAAAAATACCTCTCATTTATGTTGTACGTTAAGGATTTTCAGTTACTTTGTTCTCTGTAACTCTCTAGAAGAGATTAGATTTTTTTTTTTTTACAGATTTTACAAAGAAACTTAGAGAATTTCTGGGCTATTTTCAGGAAAGAACTCTGGAATAGACAAGGGGGGGGGTGGCCATTAGTCTAATATGGTTTGCTTTTAGAATATAGGAAGTAGTCTTAGTGTTAGATTTGGAGTCAGGAGAACTTAATTCAGATCTCAGCTTCAACACTTCCTAGTCCTGTGACCTTAGGCCCTTCCTCAGATGTCTAGACTGTGCAACTGACTGTGTGAACCTAGACAAATCACTTTGTTTCTCTGAGCCTTAGTTTCCTTATCTATAAAATAGGGTTAATGATAGTTTCATTTGCAACCTCATAGGGTTTTTTTTTTCTGAGAATCATGAATTATTTTATGTAAAACCCTTTGCAAACCATGAGCATTAGATATTAATAGTCTATATTCTAAGGGTCATTCTAACTCTGAAATTTTATATATCCTCTTAAGTGTCCTCTAGCTCTAATGTTCTAGGTTCAAGGTTCTGAGGTCCTTTCCAGTTCTACTATTAAGTGTTCTGAAGGTCCCTTTCAGCTCTGACAGACTATATTCCAAAGTCCTTTTTCAGTTTCAACTTACTATGATCTGTGCTTTATATCCCTGAGATCTGCTGACTAGGTATTGTTGGCTTTTCAAATGTTTCTTAATCTTCTCAGAAGTCACCATTCATAGGCTCATACATATTATGCCTTAACTCCATCCACCATACAATAATAGAAACCTAATAAGACCACTGGCTCACATTTCTATTTTTTTTTCATAGTAACTATGAGGTAGGTAATACAAATATTATTATTTCCATTATATCAATGAGGAAATCTTAAAATATCTCTGTGGCAGGGGCTAGGTTTTTTTTTTGTTGTTGTTTTTTGCTACTGTCCTTCCCCACAAATGATCTCCTTTGAAGTCCTGGACTTTTGAGGAGGTCAAGGAGTATACGACTATAAGACATAGCATGCCAGAAGTAGACAATATCTTAAAAGACAGAATGTCAAAGCTAGAAGGGACTTTATATGTCATCTAGTCCATCCTCCCCTGCCCCTCATTGTACAGATGAAGAAGCTGAGGTCCAGATAGAAAAAGTGATTTGTCAAAAGTTGCTCATAGTCAGGGTCCTTAATTTTTTTTTTTTACGTATTTTTCAGTCAGAGTTCTGACTCATATTGTTGTTCAGTCATTTTAGTTGTGTCTGACTCTTTGTGATCACATTTGGGGTTTTCTTGGCAAAGATACTGGTGTGCTTTGCCAGCTCATTTTATACATGAAGAACCTGAGGCAAATAGGGTAAAGTGACTTGTTTAGGGTAAGTGTCTGAGGCCAGATTTGAACTAAATAAGATGAATCTTTCTGACTCCAGGCCTGGTACTGTATCCACTTCTCACTGTGACTCATAGGTGGAGACATTTTTACACTCTACCATAGGAAGACAGTGAATGCTTACTGAAAAGTATTACATTAAATTAGTTCCACAAGTGACCTTAGACCATCTAGACCAATTTTTATAGATAAAAAAATTTCACAGTGATTTTACAGAGTTTTATAGATTTTACAGATAACCTAGTTCCCAACATGTTAGGGTAAAATAATAACAAAACAAAAATAACAATTCATTTTTCTGTGACTCTTTAAGAGTTTCAAAAGTACTTTCTTCACCATAGTCATGTGAGGTAGAGAGTATGAGTATTATTACTGTTCTCATTTTATAGATGAGGACACTAAGGCCCACAGAGATGAAGGATGGCACATAGCTAACAAACTGTAACTCAGACAAACTCTGTTCTGTTTGTTCCCACTACCCTAGGATTGTCTCTTAAGGTCATTTAGCTCACTAGCCTTTGAGTTAGGGATAAACTCAGGTTTCCTGCCTCCTAGGCCATTTCCATTCCCTGGGGGAGGGTGGGTGGTTAAGAGTCAAATGAACCTGATTATTTCTGTAGGACTTGCCAGAGTCTCCTTGTTACTTGCCTCCAACCTCACCTCCTTCTAATTCTTTGTCTGACAGAAAATAGCAGAAACATCCAAGGCTCCACTTCCCCTGGTGGCCACGATGGGGGCACAGCGGAGCAGAAGGCAGGTGGGTGTCATGTACATGGTGGGGAGTCTACCCTGGTATGTGAAGCACAGGGTTGGAAAGCCAGTTTTGTAAGTAATGTCATTACTGCTCCTGGGAGACTTAGGCCTTCCGGGGGTGTGGAAGAAGAGAAGGGGAGGGAAGAGACAGGTTGACCTGATCTAAGGAATCTCCCCTCTTTAGCTGAGGATTTTCCTGTACTCCACACACAGCCCTGTCTGTCCAATAGGAAGAGATCATTCTCCCATGACCTTCAAGAGGTTGTCTACTCCAAGATCAGTCTCCCAGGATGGAAGAGGTGGGGAGGATAAACTACCTTGAGTCTACTGGTGTCTTACACAGGTCCAATGAAGAACTATGGTACAGGATAGAATTATAACTCTGGCATATATAGGTCTGTTTGTTTGTTTGTTTGTTTTTTCAAGGATAATACCCGGTCTGGGCTCATTATCAGGTCAAACTGGGACTCTAGGCTCTAATATGGAAGCCTGTCCCATATCTTTCTCAGAACAATGCTTCCATACTACTTTCCTGACTGTCTCCATGCCATGCTACCTCCACACTGGCTATCATCCTCATCTTCCTCTTTCCCCCCACTCCAAACCTTGGACTCTGTTATTGGCCTATAGGCCCTTATAAATGAGTCTTCTTGTCTGAAACCAAACTGTCATGATTTTATGGCCATCTTCCTACTAGGTTTCCCCAATACTACCATTTTTCTTCTTTTCCTCTCCTTTTTAGCTCCAATATTAGAATATAAACCCCTTGAGGGCAAAGAAGATCTTATTTTAGCACAGAGTCTGGCATCTAGTAAGTACTTTATATGTCCTTAATATCTTTATCTTAATAAGTACTTAGTGCTATCTTATCTAATGCTAATCTTATCTTAATAAGTACTTACCACTATCTATTTCTACTTATTTCTATTCATCTGTCTGTCTTTCTTTCCTTCTTGCTGCCTGCCTATCTGTGTCTGTCTCTCTCTAGGTTCCTGCCTATCTGTCTGCTTGTCTTTCAGTCTAGGCAGGGATTTCTTATGTGTCTAAGGTTAGGGCCCAGTCTGGTGCCTTGGAAGGCAGTTGGCCCGTGTGGATATAGAACCTCTGAACATATATCTCCTCATTAGGATCCCCCAGTGGCCTACTGAATTCACTGATAAATAGATATTTTTATCAAAACCAGTCAGTCCCAAAGGAAAAGAAAAAGACATGCCAAGTAGTCCAGGTATACCTTATATAACATTTAAAATAAATTAATTCTTTGATGGCGCAGTAGTAAGCAAGCATTATTATCTCAGATCATCACAGACCATCTGGTTTGTATATCAAATAATTATACAACACAGTTTATTCATTTGTTCATTAATTCATTTATCTATCTAATTTACTTTTTTATAATGATCCAATATTTTCAAAGCAAAAGAATGTGGAGTCTATCTGTCATCATGCAAACATCTCTGTGGGAAAAACTCAATTACCCTATGTATGAACTATGCTTCTATTGATACTTCTCTTTGTGGGGCTGAGGGTCTCTTGCATAATAAGTGCTTCTGCACAGTGATTGAAGCCCTTAAAAATACATGAAATGGGTAGAACTAGATGGCCACTGAAGATTCTTTTTCACTAAATCTGTTATTACTTGCAACATTAGGAGAGCACAATTTTACTAGAAATTTCCAATTCATGGGTGTTGCTCTAGGGATTCCAGCTGAATTAATGTTTTTAAGAACTAATGGAGCTCATCAAAGCAGAGGGTCTTATTTAAGCAAAGATGTCCTGAGCCTTGGGAACAGACATGAAAACAGGAGGATGACTCACACATACAAAAACTGTCTTTTCCTGTCTAGGCTATTGGCTGATGTCTTCTGTCTTTTGTCTCCTATGTGGGTATCAAAGAGTATTAGAGAAAAGTGAGTGGTGCAAACTATGAAGCTTTTTGAGTGTCTCTCATACCATCTTGCCCCTAAGGGAAGACATTATGATGTCTTAGCATGAGGACACAGAGCTCCCTTTTTGGAAAATTGCCCTTTGTCTTATCATCATCCATTGTTGTGAATGGAAAGAGGATACATCAGCTGTGGTGGCTGGTCCAGAATGATGAGCATAATGGCAACTTCACATTTCTATAGTACTTTAAACTTTTTTTTTCTCACCAACCATGTGAAGTAAGGCTTATAGTTATTACTCTAGTTTTACAGAGGAGAAAATTGAAAGTGATGATTTACTCAGGGTCACTCTACTAATAATGGTTGGTGCTATACTTTCAACCAGGTCACAAGAGGCAGTCTGGCAGACTGAATAGGATAATAGACTCAGAGACAAGAAGATGTGGGTTCAAATCATTCTGCAGACACTAGCTATGTTAGCCTGAACAAATGACTGCTTCTCTGTGCCTCATGTTACACATCTGTAAAATTAGGGAATTGGGCCTCAAAGTTCCCTACTAGCTCTAAATATTCTATGATTCTGATTCCAAGTCCAACACTCTTGGTACCTATTATAGTAATAATTAATGTATTCTCTACTGCTGGCACTTTACTTATGGTATTTCATTTGAATCTCATGAGCACCTGCAATGAGGCAATGTATATATTAAAATGCATTGTTATTATTGGCAGATTGGTTCATTGGAAACACCTCGTGGAGCCAGGGGAGTTGAAATCCTCAGTTTTCTTACTACCTATGTGACTTAGCAAATCTCTTTATCTTCTTTGTGTCTCACTTTCCCCAACTGCAAAATGAGGAATCTGGGTTAGAGATCCTTCTTGGTACCAAGGCCATCTTGGTAATGAGGAAACGGAGGGACAGAAAGATAACATGACTTGCTTAGTGTTGCATCCTCCCCCCACCCCCTTAGAGTCATTCAAGACAACTTGGTCATCTTGGGCAGGAAGTCTATTCAGGAACCAGAGTGAGTCTGGGATTATCTCAGAATATTCAGAGGCATCCTGCCTCTGGCCAGAGACAGTAGCATTTTGTACCCTCTCCAGAAAGCCACAGATGACCACTGACCACTCTGGCCATTTTCAAGTTGCACAAGGAACAAATTACTCATCCTGTCTCTCATTCTGTACCTGGAGCAAACAGGTCCAGTCTCTAGAGGCAACTTGAGGATAAGATGTGGCATGAAATATTTCAGGAAGATGAGGAAAAATGGATGGGACTGAAATTGACTCAGGCCAAATCCTTGTTCCATTGCTTCCTGACTTTGTCCTACTGGGGAATCAAAACCTGACTGAAGTTCAGTTTCTTCTTATGTAAGAAGAGTGTAAGAATCTGTCTATACCCTTCCCCATGGGGCTAGTGTGAGGATCTAAAGAGGGGACCTTGAGGGGACCTGGTGAGGAGGCAGCCCCAGCCTCCATGAGAGAATCCCATAAGTAGCCCCAGTCTCTGTGAGGGGATCCTGTGAACAGCCCCGGCCTCTGTGATGGAAACCCTATGAGAAGCTCCAGCCTCTGTAGGGGAACCCGGTGAGGAGGCAGCCCCAGCCTCCATGCAGACTCTGCTGAGCCCCAGGGAGGCCACACCTGAGGGCTTCTCTGGCTGACCAATATCACATGCTCCAGAGAGGGGCCTGCCTCTGGGTGGAGGTCAAAGTTTGGTCCCTGTCTAGACAGATGCATTTTGTGTCCTAAGTATACTTTGCACCTGAGTTTTTCTCTTTATTCCTGCTCTTGTTATCATCAGCACCAGCCCGTGTCTGTTTCTCTTTGGGTCTCTGTGATGCCTCTTGCTTCCAGGCCCTGTCATGACTGGCCCAGTGAGTAGCTAGTCAGGGCCAGCCTGGGTCTCCGTCCTCTGCCCTCCCCCATGGTGCAGATTGGCTCCCAGTGAGGCAGGCAGCGCCCGCCCCAGAGGGCTCTCTGCCACACTCATAAGGGACATGTCCCAGAAGCATCCCAAATGTGTGCTCTGTGAGGGCTGGATGGTGCTGCATGTTTAGCTCATGGCTGGTTGGTCACTCCTGTCATGGCCTGAGTGGGGGGGTTCTGGGCACAAGAGAGGTTTCCCATCTCCTTCTGCAAATCCTTTTACAGAGGAGGAAGCCGAGGCTAACAGGGCTGAGTGACTGTCCTGGGGTGAGCCAAGCCTGTATGTGTCTGAGGCCAGATTGGAGCTCTAATCCTCGTCCCACCCCACCTCATCAGTACAAAATCTAGGCTGAGGCAATAGGAAGTTGTTCTAGGCTAAGACATGCTCTCACACATGGGTCCTAAAGTCATTAGCCATTATTACTCTGTGTGAGGAGCCTCGCTTTGTCCAGGCAGCTCAAAAAGTAGCTGAGAATGACTCCCTAGTCCGGCCCACTGACTATCCCCAGGGATGGCCCTGGGAGATAAGCAGGCCTGGAACCTTCGTCCCCATTTTGCAGATGAGCAAACACCTGAGGATCCAAGAAGCAAAATGACATGCCTGGGTCACAAAAACTGTGCCAGGGCTGAAATTCAAGTCTAAGTTTCTTAATGTCATGCCCATTCTTCTTTCTCTTTTGCCTGTAGGGGCACTAGTCCCCACCCACTGGAGAGTGACAACAGCCATACAGATGAGGATTGCATAATAGTATAATAATAAACCTGGAATAGGTGCAAAAGAGACCTGGCCATGGTGCCTTTGGAGGAGATAATTTTCCAGCATCCTGATTGAGAGGGAGTCAGGGAAGACTTCTTGAAAGAGGTGGCACCTAAGCTGAGTCTCAAAGGAAGAGGACCTTTGCAGGCCAAGATGAAGAAGGAATATGTCCCAGGAATAGGGGGTGGCCTTTGTGAGTAGTTTGTTTTGGGAGAAGGCAAGAAGGCAAAGCTAGTGGTTCATTTGGTTAAAATGTGAGGCTGTATCTTGCAAGAAGTCTAGAATATTATTTGATGCTCTCAGGCCTGGCTAGGAGGCTCTCATCCTGTCCACATCCAGGATTGGCCTTCCTGGTTTGCCGCATCCCTTTTCCCAGAACCACTCTGAACTTCTTGCCAAACCTGTTGCTTTTCTAAAATGTCTTTGCCATGACTTGCAGCTCCAGAGTCAAGCTTGCTGTGCTTTCTGGTGTACCCACCTTGTGCATCCTCAGCTCCACGTCCTCTGAGGCCCCCAAGGAAGCAGGGTCAGACAGTCCCAGGGAACCAGAGCCCAAGGTGGAGAAGAGCTACCTCGCCATCAGCTCTGTTCCCTGATGGAAGAGAGTACGGGGGTCACTGAGCTAGGTGGGTGTGGAGGCTGCCATTCCTGAAGTTGTTCAAAAGGGTGCCTGTCCATGTAGTCAGAAGTTGGCCAGGTTAGGGATCCTTAAACCCTTTTGTGTCCTGACCTCTGCAGAAGTCTGGGGAAGCCTGGGACATTTTCTTAAATGATGATTTTAAATGCATAAAATGAAATTCACAGCATCATGAACAATTATACTGAAATGCAATTTATTTATGTCTGTTTTCTGTCTGTCTTTAAAAGCTCCGAGACTTCTGGTTAAGAACCCTAAGAGACAATCTCCAAGTGGTCTTCTATTTGAGATTCTGTTATCCTTTGACTATGATTATTGTTGTCCAGATGTGGAAATGGCTGCCTGCTTAGAAGCTGCGCTCATAGTATGATGTCTGTTCAGCATACTCATCTGTAAAATGGGGATAATCCTCCTTGTACTAGCTACCAAAAAGTGCTTTGTAGATCTGAAAGGACAAGAAGATTGGGAGCTATAGATTATTGTTCCTTGGAGATCTTCTATTCAGGCTAAATGATCAGTTAGCTTTCTCTGGGACGTGTAATAATGAGCATTCCTTTTTTGTATTAGTTGGGCACTATGACTGCCGAGGTGCCTCCTGACTCTCAGATTTCATGATTCTGGATCTCCCTGAACTGAAATTTAGTAGTAAATGTAATAATTTGGCATTGGGAGGACCTGGGCTCAGTTTGGGCTCTGGCATTTAATAGACTGGTGAGCCACATGGACAAGTCCCCCTGTCTTTCTGTATCTCTGTAAAATGGGATTACAATTGCTGCATTTCTCCTCACTCTGTGAAGTGAAAATCCCTTGTAAACTTTATATTTCTATTTATAGAAATAGAAGCAGTAGGATTTAGTTCATTCTCTAAGTGCCTTTGAAGGTCTGGGAATGATGAAGTTGGTTCTAGTGAAACAGGGAGGAGCTTCCTGGAAGGTGGAATCTTTAGAGGCAGAAAAGCTTTAGAGGAGATCATGCCCTTTTTTACCAAAAGAGTCTTTATTTGACATGAAGGGTCCAGGACAGGTCATGTCTGAGCTGGACTGGACTCAAAAAAGGCAGAGAAATGAGAAAGCCAAGAAAGACACATTCCTACTGGGACTGAATCCTGCTCCTTTGCTTTCTAGCTGCTACAGAGACTGTTACCTCACTCACCCTCAGTTACCTTAATCTGCAAAATAAAAGCAATTCTACTTCCACTACACAGTCTTCATTTTTTATTTTGATTTATTTATATTTTATTTTTAAAACCCTTACCTTCTTAAAATCAATTCTAAGTGTCAGTTCCAAGGCAGAAGAGCAATTAAGGGCTAAGTGACTTGCACAGAATCACACAGCTAGGAAATATCAGAGGCCAGTTTGAACCCAGGATTTCCTATCTCTCGGCCTGGTTCTCAATCCACAGAGTCACCCAGCTGCCCTGACTATACAAAGTCATGAGAAGCCCCTTGTGAGCTGGGATGATCTCACCTTTGTCTTTGTGTCCCCAGTACATGTGGTATCCATTGAATTAGTAGTGATTGATTGATAGGATAATGGAGAAAGTTCAGCATTTAGAATTAGGAGACCTGGAGGAGGATGCTGGCTAGACCTGACACTTGTTCTTGGTATGACTTTGGGCAAATCATGGTTTCTAAGGACCATTCTAGCTCTAAGCTCAATTAAATACCCAATCAGAATGTGAGTTATCATTTTACCAGGTAAGTGTCCCCTGCAATTCCGAGGAAATAACTCTGAGCCTTGTAAAATAGGCCCCCACTTCCAAAAGCCTTTGGCTTGGGTCCAGACTGCCTCCCTCCTTCTCCCCATCCCACATTCATGGGCTGCTCACTTCCTCCCGCCCACTCCAGGAAAGGCGAAGATAATTACTGCCTTGGAATAGTAAAGCTTGTCAAGGGTTCTTTCTCTTTTCTATAAACTCTTTTTTTTCTCATTCATTCATTTATTAATTTATTTTTTTTAATCCCTCTACCCACTTTCTTCTTGTGCTGGGTGAGAGAGAGCACTCCAGCCCATGTCTAGGAGAACCCCAGAGATAAGCAGCTGTGAGCTTGGGAGGTACAACAGCTGGGTTCCAATTTCAGCTCTGATGCTGGGCTCCTGGTATGACTCTGGGTCCGTTATACTTATTGTCATGTTATCTGTAAAATGGGGATAATTGTACTTGTACTAGTTACTGATGAAAGGACAAGAGGATTGGTAGCTATAGATTATTGCTCACAAGTCCCAGGTGCAGATCTTCCCCAGAGGACATGCCACATTTTATCTCAAGTATGCACAAAGTTGATTGAAATAAACTGCAGGAGGAAATTAGTTTAGAGATTGAGAACTTCTGATTTCCAGGCTGATGAACTCACAATGTGAAGGTTCAGTGTGTAAATAGTGCCTTCCTCCAGGGTTGTCTCCCCATCTCTCACTTCCCTTGAGGTAGCACAGTTGTCTACCCATTCCCAGAGTTGCAGGGATAATCCTAAGATAGGTCCCCAAGTTTCTTACAATTGCTCATAAATCTCCACCTTTGTGTCTTCAAATTAAAATTAGTCTTAGCTTTTTCAAATTTCAGATTTTTCATTTTATCAATGAAATATTTTTTAAAAGCACTTAGAGCTATAATAAATATTTAAATACTTATTCCCTTCTCTTTCCCCTTGTCCCCCCCCCTTTTTATGGTGTAGCAAGAATGTAGTATCAAAAATATTCCCTTTCATGAGGAATGAGGTACACTCTTCTACCAAAAAAAAAACAGGGCCCCAGGAACTTTTGTTGTGCATTCATTTCAGTAGCAAATAACTCTTCATGACCCCATTTGAGATTTTCTTGACAAAGATGCTAAAGTTGTTTGCCATTTTCTTCTTTAGCTCATTTTACATATGGAGAAACTGAGACTAATGGTTTAAGTGACTTGCTCAGGGTCACACAGTTAGTAGGTTTCTGAGGCCAGATTTAAACTCAGGAAGATTAGGCATCTTGACTCTGAGCCCAGTGTTCTATCCTCTGTGCCACCTAGCTGCCCTTGAACTGAAATCCTCCAAACTAAAAGTTGTCCTTCAATAGAGGAGTTTACCTCCTGACTAATCAATTCTAGCTGGTGTGTACTTTGTAAATAGGTGACTCAAAATGTAAGACTAAATTGTCTTAACCAATGATAACATATTTCCTAAGTGAAGTCATTGGCCTTTCATCCAATGGCCAAATCCCTATAATCCTCTCAGATTGATTAAGGACTTAATCATTCTTAGTTTACACTTTGTATTGATTCATTGATTTCAGTGGTGTGTTCAGGCCTACTCTGATTACATGATTGGAGTAAGGGGTGGAACCCTAGCCTTAAAATAAAGTCACTGAACACAACCTTGAGCATCCTATTTTGTACATAATAAATACTTAATGGATGTATATTGTATTACATTATAATTTTTAGAACTCTTGGGATCTTAAAGAACCATCTAATCCAAGAAATAACTGGTGGTTCAATGAATAGAGTTAACCAGGCTTGAGTTCAAATCTGGCCCCAGACATGTACTAAATGTGTGACCCTGGGCAAGCCACTTAATCTCCTTCTGGCTCAGTTTCTTCCTCTGTAAATGAGGATAATAGCAACACCTGTACAGGTAGCTAAGTGATGCAGTGGATAGAAAGTCAAGCCTAGAGTCAGGAAGACTCATCTTCTTGAGTTCAAATCTGGCCTCAGACACTTAGTAGCTGTATAACCCTGGGCAAGTCACTTAATCTTGGTTGCCATAGTGTCCTGAAGAAGGAAATGGCAAGCCACTCTAGAATCTTTGTCAAGAAAATCCCAAATAAGGTCACAAAGAATCTAATGTGACTAAAACAACTGATAATAAAATTAGTACCTACCTTCCAGAGTTACTGTGAGGATCAAATGAGATATTTGTAAAAAGCCCTTAGCACGGTGCCTGGCACATTGTAGGCTCTATATAAATGCTTATTCCTTACCCCTTCTAATGTCATTATTTAACAGATGAGTGTGGGGGCTAGAACTTGTGGAAGAAGCAGGGTTCTATAGTGAAAAGAGCCATAGGATAGGCTCTCCCATTGACCCCCCCCATCTGGCTTTCCTTGGGCAAAGGTTACCTAATCTGGTATGGAGTCAGGCAGATGATCTTGAATGTCTTTAGTACAGATAAGTCATTCTGTGACACTGTACACCTGAAGTCCAGAGGGACTGAGTCTGGCCTAAGATTCTGCCATGTCCCTAGAGAACATTTACGGTGGTCATGCTATTCAGGTACCCAGTGTACCCTGGGGATACGCCTGGAGAGGAGACACTGCACCAGCTTCTCTCATCATAACAGGATGAATGGTGGTTTTCCCCTGTTCTGAAATAATGATATCCATTGGGAGAGCAACATGGTAAATATGTGTGAAATCCAGCTTCAGAGCACAGATAAAGGCTTTTCTATACCCAGGGGAGGTACAGGAGATGGAGAATGATGGTTAACATTATGCATAAATCTCATCAACATCCTTTTTTTTTTCTTCTTGAAAAAATCTTTATGGAAAACATAATCATCTCCAACATGCAGCATTACCCAAGTCAGGGGATAGAGATGAATGGGCAGCAGGAATGGGTCAGGGACTTTTGGAAATGAGGAAAATCCTACACAAGGGATCATTTTTAGCTTTTGATTTTGAAGCATTTTCCCCAAGTTCTGCCCTGGACAAAAAAAAAAAAACAAAAACAAAAAACAGATAAGCTGAGTAAGCAGGCAAAGGAGCACATACTTATGTATTCTCAGAAATATCAAATCCTAGAATATTAGAATCTCAGAATCTTGATGTCAGTATCCGAGTCACAGAATCTTAGAATCTCAGCCAAAAAGTGGGTTGAAAACCTCAGAATCTTGAAACTGGTGGTGTATAATTTTGAACCAAAGTAGCAGAACTTTAGAATCAGCTTCATGTGATCATTGATCTTATGACCCCAATCACAAAACTTTAGAATCTTGAAATAAGTGCTACAGTGCCAAAGTCTTCGAATCAGTCATAGGATTTTAGAATCTCAGAATCTGTCATTGAATTGTAGAATCTGGGAAATTCATAGAATCATAGATGTTAGGAAGGATCATAAAGGTCTTTTAGCCTTATTTCAATGCTTCTACTTGCTGCTTTAACAGGGTCTCATGCACCCTTTGCTTACTCACAAAGGATTTATATGTAACCTATAGGTGAAATTATATTGCCTTCCATAAATGCCAAGTTCTATGTTTAGTTGGTGTTATTTTTTCATTATCTATCTATCATCTCTCCCTACTTATCTTTTCTTTCAAATAGAGCTAACTTTATAGGTGACCTACACATTGGCAGTTTATGTTGGAGCCAATTCAGTATAGCTGAAAGACTCCAGATGCCCTCCTGGGTTGTTTTTTTCTAGGCAGAAGAGGAACACATTTTCTTTTTAATTTTAATTATTATTTAAAAAAAAACCCTTTACTTTCTGTCTGAGAATGAATTCTGTATATTGATTCCAAGGCAGAAAAGCAGTAAGGACTAGGCAATGGTGATTGAGTGCCTTTCTTGGGGGTCACATAGCTAGGAAGTATCTGAAGTCAGATTTGAACCTTGAATCCAGGACTTCCCTTCTCTAGATCCAGCTTACACTCCACTGAGCCACCTAGCTGTACCCCCAAATATTCTCTTTTAAACAAATATTCACACACAAGAAGATTACCTCTTCCAGAAAGCCTCCCCAGATTTGTTTCCTTTGGCTGCATTCACAACAGGAGCTCTAATATGCCCTAAGAATTCAGGCATGTAATTCCAAAGTGCTAATACTACAAGTTGTACCTTTGTCTAAATGATTCTGATTTGGGTGTGGTTAGGCATTGTGCTGGTTGGGATCAGTCAATAAATATTTATTAGGTACCTACTATGTGCCAGGCACTGTGCTAATTGCTGGGAATACAAAGAATGGTAAAGCATCCCATGCCCTCAAAGAGGTCACAATGTCATAGGGGAGACAACATGCAAATAACTGAGTACAGATAAATTACATGTAAGACAAATAGAACATAATCAACAGAGGGAACCCCTGGAATTAAGAGAGATTGGGAAAAGCTTCCTGGAGGTTGATGTTTGGGGAAACTTCAAGTTTGTGGGGGAAGGAATAATACCATTTAATTCATCAATTACATCAAATTATCAAGTAGAGGTAAAGTCTATACCAAATCCTGAGTTAAGACCTGGAGAAAATAAAATCTTGGATAAAAGATAATTTTTATCCTCCTAGAGTATAATATAGTTAATAGATAATGTTTAATATTATAATAGATAACATATAATTATAATCTAGTAGGGCAATATCACTCAGGCACACACGTAGAGATGGAAATAAAACACATGTTATTCTATAAGTGAATTAGAAAGATACTAACAAGATCCTTTATGCTAATTGGGGAAGGTCATTAGTGATAGGAGGAATTAGAGAAAGAGCCTAGATTTGGAGCTGATCAGGGCTTAATAGGTCATCTCATTCTACCCCTCATTTTAAAGAGAAGAAACTGAGGCCCAGAGAGGTTAAGTGACTTATCCAAACTAATATAGGTAGTATCAGTCAGCATCAGAACCCAAGTCTTCTGACTCCACATCCCTTGCCCTTTATACAAAACTCCACCTGCTCCCTTCTGTTGCCTTGGAGTAAGTATTGAGTTGAGCTTTAACTACTGGATGGATAAGGAGTCTGTATGAAAATAGAGGAGGGAAATCATTTTGAACATAGGCAGCAATGTGAGCAAAAGCCCAAGGGATGGTCAGGGTCACAGAGAATAAATAGTCTGTTTTTGCTCAGCATGTGAAATGTGAAAAGAATATGCTGAGATAAGGCAGAAAGGGAAAGGTAGTGCTAGATGGGGAGGGCCTTGGGTATGGGCCAGGGGCTTGTGTATTCCTTAGGCAATAGCGAGGGACTGGAGATTCTTGAGCAGAGAAGTGACATGAGGAGATCTAATTAAAATGGTGATGAGTCTAGAAGCCGCATGAAGGATGAATTGGAGGAAGGAGAGTAAAAGCAGGAAAATCTGTTAGAAAGTTAATGAAATAGGCTAGGTGGGTGGCACTAATGGTCTGTACAACATGGTGTCAGTGGGAATTCCGAGGAGGGTATAGATGTGAGATCTTGCAGAAGTAGAATCTTAGAAAAGACTTAGGAAGAGGGAAGAGGGAAGGGGGTCTGATGGGATAAGAATTTCTAGTTTCACATTCCCCAAAGCATGTTTATTTTCAGGGAGAATTCTAATACACTAAGAAATTGTATAGAAAAGAGCTTCTCAACAGATTGTCAAAGAATGCCCTGCCAGCAACTCCAAATTCAGTTCCCTTCTAACGGATAACTGATGGGCCATTTGGGTACCTTATGTGATCATCTGTATCTGTTTATGGGTTCTTCTGAGTCCTTCCATCTTCTGCATTTTCTGTATAAAATGAAAACTGCCCTATACCCAGCTTGCATTTTCTGCTTTAAATGCTTGTATGGAGCTGAGGTCCTTTTTTACCCACATTTTTGAGTAGATAAAATACAAATATAACCTGATATTTCAAAAGATTTTCTTGGAAAAACTCTGGGGACTATACACTAAAGAAAGAAAACAATCTTTCCAGGACTATATATGTATACACACACACACACACACACACACACACACACACACGTTTAGTTAGTTATATTGTATGAACCCACTTTTTTTGGAGGCTCTGGATCATGGGCTATACATATAATGCTTTATATTATAACCATATGTTTATTCTACTTCCTTAAATTTGCATAGATTATTTCCCATACCTAGAATGCTCTCCCTTCTTACCTTCTATTCTTGAAATCCCTAGCTCCATTCAAGGCTCAGCTCAAATACCATCTTCTGCATTAATTAAGCTTTTTCCCAGTGTTAGTTCCCTTCCTCCAAAAAATGTGTTTATTCTCTATATTTTGTATACATTCATATGTATAATATTATTCTCTCTCTCTGTAAGCTATTTGAAAACAAGGACTATTGTTATTTTTGTTTTTGTGTGTCCAGTGCATGGCCCCAAGCCTGACACATGGTAGGGACTTAACAATTGTTTATTTTAATTTTATGAATGGCTCCTAATGACTGTAGATGTCAGTGCCACCTCCAGATATCATGAAGTCAAAAGGAAGAACAGTTTTTTTTTGGGGGGGGGGGATAAGAACACCTATTCTGATATAATGTTTTCCCTTGAGAGGAGAGGAAAAGTCAAAGAATTCTGTGGTTGATCTGGAAGTCTTCTTTCAAGAGAGGGATATGATCTAATATAGACTTATTCAAGAGAAAAGAACATCAAATATTTTCTTCTCCTTCCTTCCTTCCTCTCTCCCTCCCTCCCTCCCTTCCTCTCTATCTCTTTCTCTCTCTCTCTCTCTTCCTTTCTTCATTTCTTTCTTCCTTTTTCTTTCTTTCTTCCTTTCTTCCTTTCTTCCTTTCTTCCTTTCTTCATTTCTTTCTTCCTTTTTCTTTCTTTCTTCCTTTCTTTCTTTCTTTCTTTCTTTCTTTCTTTCTTTCTTTCTTTCTTTCTTTCTTTCTTTCTTTCTTTCTTTCTTTCTTTCTTTCTTTCTTTCTTTCTTTCTTTCTTTCTTTCTTTCTTTCTTTCTTTCTTTCTTTCTTTCTTTCTTTTTTTCTTTCTTTCTTTCTTTCTTTCTTTCTTTCTTTCTCTCTCTCTCTCTCTCTCTCTCTCTTTCTTCTCTCTTCTCCCCTTTTCTTTCTCTTTTGTTTTCTTTTTAACAACCCTGTAAAGCCCTATTATAATCATTACTTTACAGAAGAGAAAACTGAGGCCAGAGAGATTTAATGACTGCTCAGGGCCACCTTACTAGCAGATATCTGGGAAAACATTTGAACTTGGGTATGCTTGAATGTATGTCTAGTACTCTGTCTCCTTTGCCACCTATCTGATGAACAAACCACTTTAATTCTCTGTACTTAGTCATCTTATTTGTCATTTGGAGAAAACAATCCTTTTTTTCTATCCCCTTCTCCTATATCACTGTTGAAAATTATTATATATAGTATATACTACATATGGCAATAATATATTATATAAAATATACATAATGTGGAAAGTATTATATCTAGTATATAATATATAGCAAATAATATTTAGTATAAATACATAATAGGGAAAGTATATATATATCATATACTATATATAGCAATAATATATTGTATACTGTGGAAAGTATTCTATATAGCAATATATAGACAACAGAGAGACTCATCCTGGAAGCTCTCTTCGCAGATGACTGTGCTCTCATGGCCCACCAAGAAAATCATCTTCAAACCGTTGTGGACAGGTTCTCCACCGCAACAAAACTGTTTGGCCTGACTATCAGCCTCAGAAAAACAGAGGTGCTGTTCCATCCTGCACCAGGGAGGCCAACTAACCAGCCGTGCATTACAATCGACAGCACGCAGCTTTCTAATGTCAACACTTTCAAGTACCTGGGCAGCACCATCGCCAACGACGGGTCCCTAGACCATGAGATCAATGCCAGGATCCAAAAGGCCAGCCAGGCACTCAGGTGGCTGTGCTCCAAAGTTCTCCAACACAGAGGTGCAAACACTGCGACGAAGTTCAAAGTGTATAACGCAGTGGTCCTCAGCTCGCTCCTGTATGGTTGTGAGACATGGACACTGTACTGGAAGCACATGAAACAGCTGGAGCAATTCCACCAGTGCTCTCTCCGGTCCATCATGAGGATCCGATGGCAGGACCGAATCACCAACCAGGAAGTCCTCGACAGAGCCAACTCCACCAGCATCGAAGTCATGGTCCTCAACACCCAGCTACGATGGTCTGGACACGTCATCCTCATGGACCCACAGCGAATACCAAGACAGGTATTCTATGGTGAACTGTCAGCTGGACTCAGGAAACAAGGCCGACCAAAGAAAAGATTCAAGGATCAGCTAAAGTCCAACTTGAAGTGGGCTGGCATTACACCAAAGCAACTAGAACTCGCTGCCTCTGACAGAAGCCGCTGGCGAACCCACATTCACCATGCCGCCACCACCTTTGAAGATGAGCGACGTCGACGTCTTCCCGCTGCGCGTGAACGCCGACACCAGGCCACAACCGCACCTCCGGTAACAACCGGCGTCCCATGCCCCATGTGCCACAAACTCTGTGACTCAGCCTTTGGACTCCAGAGCCACATGAGGGTACACCATAGATGAAACTGCACAAAGACAATAACCATTCTCGATCACTGAGAGACTACTACTATTCTATATAGCAATATATAGCATGTGAAAGTATTATATATAGTATATACTATATATAGTAATAGTATGTGGCATAAAACTATATAATATAATGTGGAAAATATTACAAAAATAGGAGCCTGTTATTGCTCTAGTACTTCAAGGATTCATTTTTTGTTCATGTGAATAGCCCCTCCAATGATACAGATTGCCATTCTTTTATAGATTAATTTACAGTGTGCAAAAGCTGCTGTGGCTGAAAAATTTGCCACCCACCTGCCAATATGATGGTCTTTGAATTCAGCCAGTTTGCTTCTTGGATAAATAGACTTGTGATAGTCATCCATGAGGCCCTTAGACACAAGTGCTCTTTCCAGATGGATAGGACCTTTCTGACCTTTGAGAATTTGTGGTTTCCTCCCTCCCTGCTATGATGAAACAGCATAGTAGGATTTTAGCAAAGGTCTAGGTTTGGATCCCAGCTTTTGACATTCACTAGTGGTGTCTCCTTGGGTAAGTCTCATAATTTCTCTGTAGCTCAGTTTCCACACAGAACCTACAAATTGGAAGAGACTGTAAAGGCCTCCTAGTCCAATGCCTCTCTGACCAAAAGTCAGGTCCAGCCTTTGCTTAAAGATCATTAGTGAGGGCTCAGCACCTGGTATGTGATAAGCATTTAATCAATGCTTGTTGACTGACTGATGGGGAACCTACTCTCCCTCAAGGAAGTCTATTCCATTTTGGACAGCTCTAATTGTGAGGAACTCTCCTTAAATCAAGCCTACTCTGTAAAAAAGGGGGGATAATATTTGTTGCATTTGCTTTAAAGGGATGGTTTAAAGAACAAATGAGATAATTAAGTTTAATTCAACATGCATTTATTAAGCTGCTACTGCTATGCCTCTGAGATACAAAGACTTAAACTAAACAGTTCTTGCTCTGAAGGAGTTTAACTTCTACTGATGGTATCCAATATACAATAAGTTAAGTAAATTACAACAAATTTTGAGAGCAAGAGAGTGCTGATAAAGGGAAAGTACCTCATGAAGGAGATGTTGCTTGAGCTCCGTTTCTTAAGGATGCTCTGGGACTGCTAAAACAGGTAGGTGGCACGCTGGCTGGGAGTGACATTGGACAAGCCACTTCACACTGTTTGCCTCAGTTTTCTCATCTGTAAAGTGAACTGGAAAAGGAAATGGCAAACCAATTCAGTATCTTTGCCAAGAACTGCCTCCCTCCAAGAAGTCCTGGAGAATTAGACAGGACTGAAAGAAGGAAAAAAAAAACAAGCAACTACAAAGCATCTTTGAGACAGTAATAAGGAGGGAGGGAGAACATGGGAGGTGGGTACATGTACCAAGACATGGAGGCAGGAGATTAAGTGCCAAAGGATAATTTATAGGCCAATGTGCCTGAAATGGAGAATACATGAAGTGGAGTGAAAGAAGTAACTGGAAAGTTCAATGAAGAGAGCTTTAAATGTCAGTCTTAGGTTTTAGACTTTTATTCTTAATATAATAGGGAACCATTAAAATAGTTTTTTTAATTAAAATTAAAAAATAGGGTGGGGACTTAGAATTCTAGTAACAAAAGTCTAGAGATAGAAGAGACTTCAGTGGTGGCTGTCTATTTTATAGAAGAGCTCTTATTTTATAGAAGAGAGCCCAGGGAAATTGAGTGATATCTCAAAGAAGGATCTGAACCTAGGTCCTGTGTTTCCAATGTTAGGGTATTATCCCTTGTATTTTATTGCCCCATGGTAAAAATCAGCATTTAGGAAGTATCTATCTGACAGCTATGCAGAGAATGAATTGGAGAGCGGAGGTATTGGAGGCAGAGAGGTTGGTTAGGAGACTGTTGTTTTCCAGGTGACAGGTGATGAGTGCCAGAACTGGGATTGTGGTTGTGCAAGTAGTGAGATGGATATGGATGCCAGGGAGATCAGAGTTGACAAAATATAAAGACTGATTCAGGGGGATGAGTGAGAGGCAATTGTCAAAAATGACCTGTGAGGTTGTGAATCTGAGTTACTTGATGGACTGATGGTGCCATCAGTGAAAAGGAGGACATTTGGAGAAGGAGGTCAATTTAGAGAGAAAGATAGTGACCTCTGTTTTGGACATGTTAAGTCTGAGATGCCTGTGGGACACTCAGGGAGAGCTATTCCATATGAGATAGTTGCTAGTACTGAGCTGGAGTATAGAGGAAAGATAAGAAATGGATATATAGATTTGGGAATAATCTGCAAAGAAATATGATAATTGAACTCATGGGAGTTGATAATATATGTAAAGCACTTTGTAAACTTAAAGCTTTGCATAAATGTCAGCTATTATTATCCTTCCAAAAAAAATTAGACTCTTTGAATTCTTCATCTTGTTGTAGAGAGAGAATTCTCCCCAGCCTTGTTCAGGGAACCATGCTTGTGAGGGATTGTGGTATCATGGAGAGAGCCCTGGCTCTGGAGTTAAAATGGATCTTCTTGGTGTTCACACATATTAAATCCTTGTCTTTGTTCCATGCCTGGGAAATGTCCCTTCCTCAATTCTGCTTCCAGGCCATTTGACATGAACTCCCTTTCCACATTTCACAAAACCCTTGACATTGATCTCCCCTAACTCCTTTATTCCAGCCTCCAAAGGGAGGCAGAGTCAAGATGGCAGCTTAGACATAGCAAAAGTCTAGACCTCTCTAAAAACCCTTCCACACCAATCAAAAACAAAGTGGTTTGAGGGGACAGAAAACCAAATCTAACAACAGGACAGAACTGGGGGAACCTCCTGCTGGATTAAACTTAAAAAGTATGCCAAAAAATGCCTGAATTCTTGAACTGTCATATTCAAGGGAAAGGAAGAAGGAAGGTCCCAGGACCCCTCCCCCACCTACAGTGTTTAGTCTCCAGTGGTGGCTGGAATCTCTGGGTGGCCAAGGGTGCCAGTCTGGAGGGAATGCCTTGCTGACACAGCTGTGCCAGGCTCAGGGCATTGAACACAGGCAGCTGGAGGGGAAGTGCAGAGAGGGCAGTCTAGTCTCATTCAAAACACTTCATCTTGCCCCGCCCCTTTTCTTGAGGGTTTTGGCCTCAGGGCACATCCAGCACTGCAGATCAACTTGACCCTGGCTTAATTTTATCAATATGGCAGATAAGAAACCTTCAGAGAGCAGGGAAGCTCAAGCTCCAATACCACTCCCCCATAGACTTCTCTGAGAGTAGCTGTAAGAATCGAGCTGACCCTGATCCCAGGGCAAAGGCTTTAACCATTATGGAATACCTTGCTAACAGAGCTGGAAGCATAGCTCTCTTCACCTACATCTTCACCTACACCTTTAACTTCTGCTGCCAGCTGGGGAAGATCTGACCTCAGGGCTCATTAGTCCCATCAGCCTAACCTAGTCAATCAGCAGAGCAGTAAAGAAGTCCTTTTAGGACAGAATAGCCCAAACCCACAGATCCAGTAAATAATCAGAGAAGCAAGATTACAGCCAATAACAGTCGGGAAAGAAGGAAAAAATATGAATAAAGAACAGAAAAGGGAAAAAGAAATTACAATCGACAGCTTCTATCCAGGTACTTAACAAAGAGCAAATGGAACAGAGGAAGACTAGGAAACACCAAGCAAAAATGCAGAAACTCCAGTTTCTCCAGTTTTAGGCTTCAGAAGAACTCAAAACACAATTCAATAAACAAGAGAGGCTAAAGACAATTGGGGAAAGAACATTAAAAGCAGAATAAGTCATCTGGAAACAGAAAATAGTATACTGAAAGCCAAAATTAACCAGCTTGAAAATGAGGCAAAGAAGACGAAAAATGACCTACAAAGAAAATTAGACCAGAAGGAGAAGGATGAACAAAAATCCAGGGATGAAATTCAGTCTTTAAAAATTAGTATCCCACAACTAGAAGCAAATGACTTCACAAGGCAGGAAGAATCTATAAAACAAAATAAAAAGAATGAAAAAAAATGAGGAAAATAGGAAACACCTCATTGACAAAATGTTAGACCTTGAAAACAGATCAAGGAGAGACAATTTAAGAATTATTGAACTACAGGAAGATCATGACAAAAGAAAAAGGCTGGACATTATTCTACAGGAAATTATCCAAGAAAACTGCCCCAACATTCTCAAGCAAGAGGGAAAACTGGATATTGAAAGAATCCACAGATCACCTCCTGTATTTAATGTTGAATTGACAGTGCCCAGGAATGTTTTAGCCAAATTCAAGAACTACCAGACCAAGGAAAAAATATTAGAAGCTGCTAAGAAGTCATTCAGATACCATGGAACTACAGGTAGGATAATACAGGATCTGGTTGCATCTACACTGAAGGACTAAAAGGCATGGAATACAATATTCTAGAAAACAAGGGAAGTGGGCCTATGATCAAGAATCAGCTACCCAGCAAAACTGACTACATTCTTGTTGGGAAAAGTATGGTCATTTAATAAAATAGAAGACTTCCAAGCATTCATAAAGAAAAGGCCGGACTTAAACAAAAAATTTGATGCCCAACACAGAATTGAAGAGAATCAAGAAAAAGTAATTAAGGAGGGGAAAAAATACCCAAAAATGCTTTTTAAGGGACTCAATAAGCTCAAATGATTTGTATTCCTATAAGAAAAGATGATATTGGTAATTCTTAAAAATGATTATCACCTACATCCACATAATTGACCACATCAACAAACAAACCAACAAGAATCACATGATTATCTCAATAGACGCAGAAAAAGCCTTTGATAAAATACAACACCCATTCCTATTAAAAACACTAGAAAGCATAGGAATAGAAGGGTCATTCCTAAAAATAATAAACAGTATATATCTAAAACCATCAGCTAATATCATCTGCAATGGGGATAAACTAGATGCATTCCCAATAAGATCAGGAGTGAAACAAGGATGCCCATTATCACCCCTACTATTTGACATTGTACTAGAAACACTAGCAGTAGCAATTAGAGAAGAAAAAGAAATTGAAGGCATCAAAATAGGCAAGGAGGAGACCAAGTTATCACTCTTTGCAGATGACATGATGGTCTACCTAAAGAATCCTAGAGATTCAACCAAAAAGCTAATTGAAATAATCAACAACTTTAACAAAGTTGCAGGATACAAAATAAACCTACATAAGTCATCAGCTTTACTATATATCGCCAACACAGCTCAGCAGCAAAGACTAGAAAGAGAAATCCCATTCAAAATCACCTTAGACAAAATAAAATACCTAGGAATCTATCTCCCGAGACAAACACAGGAACTATATGAACACAACTACAAAACACTCTCCACACAACTAAAACTAGACTTGAACAATTGGAAAAACATTAACTGCTCATGGATAGGAGGAGCCAATGTAATAAAAATGACCATCCTACCCAAACTTATTTATCTATTTAGTGCCATACTCATTGAACTCCCAAAATATTTCTTTACTGATTTAGAAAAAACCATAACAAAATTCATTTGGAATAACAAAAGATCAAGGATATCCAGGGAAATAATGAAAAAAAAACACATATGATGGGGGCCTTGCAGTCCCTGACCTTAAACTATATTACAAAGCAGCAGTCATCAAAACAATTTGGTACTGGCTAAGAAACAGAAAGGAAGATCAGTGGGATAGACTGGGGGAAAGCAACCTCAGCAAGACAGTATACAATAAACCCAAAGATCCCAGCTTTTGGGACAAAAATCCACTATTCGATAAAAACTGCTGGGAAAATGGGAAGACAGTGTGGGAGAGATTAGGAATAGATCAACACCTCACACCCTACACCAAGATAAATTCAAAATGGGTGAATGACTTAAACATAAAGAAGGAAACCATAAGTAAATTGGGTAAACACAGAATAGTATACATGTCAAACCTTTGGGAGGGGAAAGACTTTAAAACCAAGCAAGACATAGAAAGAATCACAAAATGTAAAATAAATAATTTTGACTACATCAAATTAAAAAGCTTTTGTACAAACAAAACCAATGTAACTAAAATCAGAAGGGAAACAACAAATTGGAAAAAAATCTTCATAGAAACCTCTGACAAAGGTTTAATTACTCAAATTTATAAAGAGGTAAATCAATTGTACAAAAAATCAAGCCATTCTCCAATTGATAAATGGGCAAGGGGCATGGATAGGCAGTTCTCAGATAAAGAAATCAAAACTATTAACAAGCACATGAAGAAGTGTTCTAAATCTCTTATGATCAGAGAGATGCAAATCAAAACAACTCTGAGGTATCACCTCACACCAAGCAGACTGGCTAACATAACAGCAAAGGAAAGTAATGAATGCTGGAGGGGATGTGGCAAAGTAGGGACATTAATTCATTGCTGGTGGAGTTGTGAACTGATCCAACCATTCTGGAGGGCAATTTGGAACTATGCCCAAAGGGCAACAAAAGAATGTCTACCCTTTGATCCAGCCATAGCACTGCTGGGTCTGTACCCCAAAGAGATAATGGACAAAAAGACTTGTACAAAAATATTCATAGCTGCGCTCTTTGTGGTGGCCCAAAACTGGAAAACGAGGGGATGCCCATCAATTGGGGAATGGCTGAGCATATTGTGGTATATGTTGGTGATGGAATAAAGTGGAGGAATTCCATGGAGACTGGAACAACCTCCAGGAAGTGATGCAGAGGGAGAGGAGCAGAACCAGGAGAACATTGTACACAGAGACTAATACACTGTGGTATAATCGAATGTAATGGACTTCTCCATTTGTGGTGGTGTAATGTCCCTGAACAATCTGCAGGGATCTAGGAGAAAAAACACTATGCATAAGCAAAGGATAAACTATGGAATAGAAATACCGAGGAAAAGCAACTGCCTGACTACAGCGGTTGAGGGGACATGACAGAGGAGAGACTCTAAACGAAACTCTAATGCAAATATTAACAACATGGCAATGGGTTCGAATCAAGAACACATGTGACACCCAGTGGAATCACGCGTCGGCTATGGGGGGTGGGGGGGAGGAAAAGAAAATCATCTTTGTCTTTAATGAATAATGCTTGGAAATGATCAAATAAAATATTATTTTAAAAAAGAACTAAAAAAAAATGATTATCACCTGGGTAGCTAGAAGAATTATACTTAGAGGGAACAGTAACAAACTATTTCAGCCTCCATTAAAATCATGGCCCTTCTAGTCACCAAGGCTAACATCACTATATTTTTCTTTCATTCCATCCCTTCCCACCTTTTCCTTAAGTTTGGCTCCACTATTATTCTCTCTTTCTACTCTTTAATGTCTCCCTATCTTCTGGTTTCCTCCATGCTGTTGATAAACACTTCCAAGTCCCCCCTATCTATAAAAATTGTCCATTGCCTTTGGCTATCCTTTATCTCTTCTCCTCTTTTTAACTAAATGTCTTAGAAAACCCATCCAGACTTGTTGCCTCTCTTTCTTCTCCTTTCCCTCTCTTCCAGACCCTTTGCTACCTGGCTTCTATCATTCCACCAAAATATTTATTAACATTTATTAACCAGTGGTCTGATAGCCATTTCTCAATCTTCACACTTCTCCATTTCTTTATATCATTTTGAGCCATTGAGTGCCCCCTTTGATACTCTGTCCTCTTGGGGTTTTCATAAAACTGCTTTCTTTTGGTTCTCCTATCTGTCTGACTTCCCTTTGTCAGTCTCCTTTACCAGATCATCATTTAGATCATGCAACTGTGGGGGTCCCCCATGGCTCTATCTTGAGCCTTTCATATTTCCACATCACTTAGTGATTTCACTTAATGATTTCATCAGGGGTCTAATCTCAGGAGTTTAATTATTGAGTCTATACAGGTGTTCACGATATCTATGTATCCAACTCTAATCTCTCTCTTGAGCTCTTTTCTTGTATCATCAACCGTCTGCTGGATATTTGAACTGGATATCTCATAGGCTTCATAAACTCAACTGATCCAGAACAGCCTATTAGCTTTACCACCAAATTCATGTCTCTCCCAAATTGCCTCACTTCTGTAGACAGGCATCGCCATTCTTCTAGTCACCAGATTTGTAACCTAGGTATCATCCTCAACTTCTCATTCACACTTAATCTCATATGGAATCAGTTTTAAAATCTTTTTGTTTCTGACCACCTAACATCTCTCGGATACGCTCCTCAGCTCAGCATCCTACCCCTCATTCTCTTCCTGCTTTTCTCTCTGTGTTTGGCAGTATGGGAGATATAAAGAGGATTCTTAGGATCATAGATTTAGAGCAAGAAGAAACCTCAGAGTTTTCTCATCGAAACCTTTCAATTTATAAAACTGGAAACCAAAGCCCAAGGAAGTGGTGACTTGAATCGAGGAGTTCGCTAACCAGAAGTCACTGTACTTGGAGCATGCAGCTTCCTCTGCATAACCGGGTTCTATATGTTCATGGAAAGAAATCCACACAACTCCTCTTTGCATCTTGTGCCGAGTATTCTAGACAAAAAGTTCAGTAGGAATCAGTAAAAAGGGATGACAGGGGAGGCTTAATGAAGGAGGTCTGACTTGAGTTGGGTTCTGAAGTATAGAGCATAATAACAATTCGCATTTATAGGTTGAACAAAGCACTTTCCACAAACTGTGCAGTCGATAGTGCAAGTATCATTATCTCCTCTGCAGATGAGGACAGTGAGGCCCATTGAGGTTAAGTGGACTTCACTTTCACTGCCAGTGAGTGCCAGACAAGGAGAGGCACTGGGCTGCCTGCAGGTGTACCCTGAAGGGAATTCTCCAGATGTACCTCAAGTCTCCAGCACAGTTTTTACAAAATCACTGATTCCTCCCTAATTTCTTTCGTTTGTATATATACATACACATACACACACAGAAAGATACACACTTGTGTATGTTCTATAAATATACGTGTCATATGTATATACATATGTTTACACATATCTGCACACTCACATACATATATGCATGTGTGTACATATATAAACACACAGAACCCATGCATATGTGTATGGTGTACCTATATGAATACACATGTATGCCAGACAGCTAAGTGACTTGATGGATAGAGAGCTGGGCCTGGTGTCAGCAAGACTCATCTTCATAAGTCAAATCTGGCCACAGACACTTACTAGCTGTGTGACCCTTAACTTTGTTTGCCTCAGTTTCCTCATCTGTAAAATGAACTGGAGGAGGAAATGGCAAAAATATTCTAGTATCTTTGCCAGGAAAACCCCAAATGGGATCAAAAGTGTTAGACACAACTGGATGACTATAACATATGCATGTATGTTTAAGTGTATTTATGCATTTATCATGTATAATTTTCTATTTCTATCTTCTATTTCTGTATTTCCATATATTTTCTATTTCTATATGTATACCTTTATCTATGTACATATAATAAATATACTTGTATATGCTTGTACACAACTGTGCATGTGTGAACACAAAATCCTATACATTGGCATGTACCTACATCTAGGTATGCATGTATGTACATATGTGTATATAAAATATTTTAAGATTTCCAAAGCACTTATACTCTTTGATCCTCCCAATTTTATACTGTGAACTGGATGATGCTGAGAAAGGCTGAGTGACTTCCACAGGGCCCCCTATCTTGTAGGTATCAGGCCCAGGCACTAGATATGGGTCTTCCTGACTCCAAGGCCACCTCTCACTAGCAGAGAGAGAGTGCTCCTGCAGGTCCTATCTCCTGCTCCTCCAGAAGAGAGGGATGTGAGGGTTTGAGACAGAGTTAGTGGGAGATCAAGGAAATGGAATTATTCCAGTCTGACTGGAGTGTGGTGGGCTTGTCCGCAGCAAGATCACAGGGGTCTTTGGTTGTTGACAAGACGCTGAGCCAATGGTGGCAGGCATGGACCCTGGGAGTCAGAAGACCCAGGTTGCTGGCTAGTTCTGATGCTGAAAAGCTGTGTGATATGAAGTGAGTTCTTTCTGCCCCTAGGCCTATTTCCTTCTCTATAAAACCAGGGGTTTGGACCAGTTGATTTAAGTCCTTCCTCCCAGCTCTAGATATTCTGTGTTCAAATAGAAGGAGCTTGTTATTACAAAGGAAAACAATAGCAACAACAACACTGGCTATAGAGTTAGGTGAATTCAAGTCCTGTTCCTGGTACTTCCTACCTGCGTGAGCTTGGGAATGTCCCTGACCCTTTCTAGGTTTCAGGTTTCTCATCTGTAAAATGAAGGAGTTGAGCTAGATCTCTTCTAAGGAGAGGGTTTTTAATCTTTTTGGACATCCAGTGAAACCTATGGAGCTCTTCTCAGAATAATGCTTTTAAATGCATGAAATAAAATACAGATGATTACAGAGGCAAGCAATTCTGTTGACATATAAAATTTTTGGTCAAAGTTATCTTTTTTTTTCTTTTAAGCCGAGTTCATGGACCCCAGGTTAAGAAGGAGCCTTTTCTAGGGACTCTTCCAACTGTCAATCAATGCTCCTATGAACCTTCTATGTTCTAAGGTTTCTTCCAGATCTAATTTTCTGTTTCCAATACTATCTTCCAAGATCTCTTCTACCCTTGACATTCTCTGAATCTTCTATGACTGTTTACTTTCTTCAGACTTGAGT